>NC_090896.1:44846004-44856004 GCF_036669925.1 Montipora capricornis
AGCTCCTACTCTACTATAAAAACTACACGTAACCCATAATCCCTCGATTCGCTCTGACGAAGGGCTAACGCTCGAAACGTCAGCTTTTAGAATCTCTGTACGGTGGTCAATTTACATTATCAACTCCGTCGATAAACCAAACTAAAGTTTTAGGGCCTCGCGCAAGCTCAGCACTAGTGTGGCGCATAAAGCCTGAATCGCGCGTGTTTTGCAAATTTTTGTGATGTAAGCTTGACCAAATCTGTGAAATAACCAGCTAATTTTCTCGCGTTTCCTTCGGTAAATTTCTTTGAAAACTGGATCAGCTCTAACTACAACAATTCCTATCAAATACCCAACCTCGTTCCCAGGGTCTCTCTTCTCTGCCTCCATTGTCGTTGAGAAAAGACCCTGGTTCACGCTGGTCACGTGGCACTCGTCGACAAACATTTTCCCACTGGGATAGTGTTTTCGTTTAACCGGGCGAAAGCTCATTCGCTTGACAAGGCATTTTTTAAATATTAAAATAATCTTCATTTTACAATGTAAGTATCAAAAAGGTCAAAAGAGCTGATGTTATATTCCCACAGGAGATGAATACCCACAAGAGCGGTTAACCCAAAAAGGAGAGCTTTTGTGACCGACAAGGCAATTGTAACGGCGATTGACGATCACAAAAAAAAGTTGATTTCGTTCGTAGCTAAAGGTGCTTCTACCCAACATATACTAGCATAAAAGAATACACCAAACACTACGTTTGCTTGATAAAAATGTCTCTTTTATTTTACCGGGGCTAAAAATATACACGCTATTAAAGCGCTATGCAGTGGCAAAACAAATATCTTAACGATATCGACAATTTACACGAAGTTGTTGAAATATAAATATCGTAAGTCAAAACTGTCTGCTAGCTGTACAAGATTTTGACTTAAAGAATCACGTTGTTTAACATTCGAAAGAAAAAAAAAAATCAAAGAACAAAATAAAATACCCGCACATGTTAATACAGTTTGATTTGATGATGTGAGGACGATACGTGACGTAAGAACTTAAGGACGTTCGCGCGAAAATTTTTCAACATTGATTTTTTTCTGAAACTTTTACCACTGTAAGATGATGAGTTAATTATGTCAGAAATGTAAAAAAAATGGGGGGTCACCGACTTCGTTTTGGAGAGAATATGCCCGGAAAAACACCCAAAATGTGACAAAATCGGGCTTCGTTAGCGAATAAGGCCAGTGTCTGTAAACCCAAATATATTGCAATTAAATCTTTGAAGTGAAATCTTCTCTGCCAAATATTGTTTAAGTGGACTTATTAAGTGAATTTAGTCAACTGGTGAGGTTCCTTTAAGATCAAGTTCGCATTTAGCGACCACAGTTTCACTCGCCTTGCAGCCGCAAGATGGCAAGATTTGATGTCCCGTGGGCAGAAATCTTGAAATTTTTTTAACTTCCCACATTGATTTTTTGTTCATTTTTGGACAACGTGGAGATAATTGTAAATAAAATCCGTTTCTGGAAAGAAAAATAGGGGTCACCGAACGTCCAAGAACGTTAAATCCAGGCAAAGCTATAGCAATGGCCTTTTGCCCTATCATTTCTCATTTTATTACTTAGCGCGCGCGCTCGTATATGACGTGGCATGTGCATTTGCGTGCGCAGTAAGGATGCGCAGAAACAACAGGCGCGAACGTCCGTAACATCACACGGATCGCTGAACATGTTTGTTTCCCATGGATAAACGTTTCGTTTCTTTTCTTGCACGACAAAATCTTCTTTTCTTTAAAATTGTCGCAAACTATTAGCATTCTTCGTTGATCCGGACTTTAACACGGGTGAAAACTTGAATGACGCGAGTATATTGTCTGTGGCGTCCGATCGATTAATTTGATCACAACTTTTTGCCTTTCACATCGAATTCCGTATCTGTAGCACATAAAATACGGTGGTCAAACGTTTGGTCGACGGTCATCTGGCCACAAAATCAATTGACCTATTTCGATATATTAAAATTCAGTCCTAAACAAAAGGCATCATCTCGAGGCTCTGGGGAATAAATATAAGGATTTGTATCAGTTTACTCCCCAGAGCCTCGAGATGATGCCTTTTGTTTAGGACTGAATTTTAATATATCGAAGTTGGTCTATTGCGTGCTAATTCCCTTGTTCGCAATGCCGACAAGGCCTACATTGCCACCCTTCCCCTAACACACATTTGGTGAACCTTCCAGATTCTAGCAGACACGTGACCAGCTTGAACCAGGGTCTTTTCTCAACGACAATGGAGGCAGAGAAGAGAGACCCTGGGAACGAGGTTGTCAAATACCCTATATTTATTAAAATATGTCAGAGCTAATCAAATACATTTAGAAAAATGACAAATTACATAATATTGGCAAAACCGTCTGAAAGACCTTGACTTTTTACCACTTCAAAATGTCAGGCAATATAATTTCCATAATGTTGCAAAGAATAAAAAAAGTCACCAAAGGAAAGTAGAAATATTAAGGAATTTGAACCAAAAATAGGAAAACATACATAGGCCTGATATATATGCTTCGCGCTTGGGCCATAAATCAACGGGAAAAAACTCGGTCCGTAACTTACAGTAAGGACCGAGAAAACTCGGTTAGTAAGAGGTGTGTATTTAATTTTCATCTTCTGGAATATTTTCTTATGAACATGGAGCAATTTTGAGTAAATAGCAAATAAAAATCGCTCGTGTATTTCGTGATTTATAGGCTTGAGTGATGTTTTGAAAGTTTATCGAGCGTGAGGCAAGTGCAATAGTCCATTTTACAGTTGTGTGCTTAGTTACCTGGCCTTTGAATGAAAGTAAGACTGGAGTTGACCTTGTTTTGATAGAAACCTCACTGCTTTTCTTATGTAAATTCTTAACAATTAGCATAACAACAACATCATTAACATAAGAAAAGGATAGAGGTCTGTATCATAACAGGGTCAACCCCAGCCTCACTTTCATTTAAAGGTTAGGCAACAAAGCACACAACTGTAAAGAGGTCTATTTTGAGGCCACTGAAATTTATGTGAGAGATTTTACAAAGAGGTTACGCAAAGCCCTGTAGGAGTCCTCTCCTAGTGAAAGGATAATTATGCCAACAATGCGTGTCTTACGCCATTTGCACAATACACGTTTAAACTCGAACTGAATGTCCTTCTCAATTATAAGTAAAGCATAAACTATATTGATGGCATGACTAAAACATGGTTGTCTCAAACACCAAATCCACCCCGAATACCGGAATTCTATACCCTCACAAAAATCTACAAACCTGCTCTAGTGGGAAGACCAATAATCTCAGAGGTTGTGACGGGCCAACAGAAAATATTTCAGCATTTGTTGACACATTACTTCAGCCGATTTCCACATCACAAACGTCTTATCTTAAAGACTCTACAGATTTCATCAATTTCATTGAAGAGACGAGGATAGGAAAACGAACTTTCCTTGTATCGATGGACGTCACAAGTCTATATACAAATATACCACAGGAAGAGGGAATCACTACAGTATGCAAAGCTTTACGAAGACGATCACAAAAATAACCCTCAAATCCCCACAAACTATATCAAAGAAATGCTAAGACATACTCAAAATTAAGAGAAATCTTTACAGTTCAACGGAAAGAACTATCTACAAATTCTCCTTACCGCCATGGGTACTAAAATGGCCGTTGCCTTTGCAAATATCTTTATGGCCGATCTTGAGACACAGATTCTTAGCAAAAGCGTCATAAAACCAATGATTTGGAAACGATACGTTGACGAAATATTTTCGAATTCGTTGTGGGATGTCAACAAACCGGATATAGACAAGTTCATCACACAAGCAAACTCACACTACCCTACCATCAAATTTGGCGGTTGAGATCTCAAACACTGAGGCCACATTTCTAGACACTGATATGTACAAAGGCAAACGCTTTCAAAATCAATCCATTCTGGATATAAAAGACACTTCAAGCCGACTGAAACCTTTCAGTACACTCATTCTTCCGCAAACCACGCACCGGGAGTCAAAAACTCTTTACAAACTCAAATCACGTGTCCTTGCTAGAGGCTATCCGAAACGTCTGATTGAGACACTACTATCAGACATCAAATTCACGGAAACGAAATCAGCGCTGAAGCACAGCACGAAAGCCCCAAAGATATCTTGTCCTTTGTGACACAATATGACCCGCCAGTACCAAACCTGAAAACACGTTTTATTAAAAAAATTGGCACTTGAAACAAAACCAGCCTTCTCTACCATCGTATTGGTTTTCTGCTCTCAAAAGACTTTTGCTATTCCTAGCTCGCTCATAAACAAACATAAACTTATGATTGCCCAATTCACAGCCGCTGCAGCGGATACCGCAAAAGAAGAAGCCTTAGGACCAATGTCTTTTTGAAGAGTTCCTTAAAGCCTGTAAAGCAGCTTTAGCCACCCTCCTCAAGGCCATTTACTTGTATTTCACTCAAGATGACCCACAGCAAAGAATGGCAAGAGCTCTGGAAATTAATGCTTCTCTGATGTCGAAGATACGCAGACGACTTCAAGATGTATGTTCTGTAGACCTAAAAATCAGACCTTTCATTCCATTCGAAGGTCCTGGAACTGTGGTTAAAAGCGATGAGAGCAAGTTTAACCACAAGCCTAAGGTAAAAGTTGTAACCTCTAAATAGATGGTGAATAAAACAACTTCCCGTTTGTTATGACAGATTTTCGGGGGCACCCAACGAGAATATAGTTCAAAACCACTTAAACATAGCATTGTTAAACGTATTTTCGTATTTAAACGGTAGATATAGACATATTTTTTTGCCCTAAAAATTTTTCATCTGTTCGGATTTCCTAGCTGAAAGTCTAGTGATCCGAAAATTATAGGAATCAAAACTTACCTTTTCGAGAATTTTAGCCAGAAAAAAGGCTTCCGAAAATTCTAGGTGACCCTTTTAGGGTAAAAGGCCGTTAAAAATGGGCAATTATACCATTTTTCAGATGTTCGAAAATCCTAGGAGAGGGAGGCAAGCATAAAATTTTACAACAAATATTTCGAAAATTCTAGATCTCAAATCGTCCTCCGAACAGATATTTTCCGAAAATTGACGTTGGGTGCCCCTGGATTTTCTCATTCAGCATCACTAAAAAGGAGAACTCAAAGCCTGACAAAAGAAACGAAAACTGAGTCATCACGGCAATCAAAAAAAAAAAGTTACCCATAAACTAATATATAGATTTAGCCAAGCCTAAAAGCGGAGCTCCCTCGTTATTTATTCTTACTGCCTGTAACGTTAGAGAAAATAAAAGGTTTCGAATTGTCCGCGTCAGTTTGATGTTTCCGGTTGCTGCTTTAACAATTAAATCATTTTCTTTGCTTTCTTCTATAGAAAGTTCATTGCCTAACTAAAGAAATCCTCGGTACATTTTACGCAAAAAAACCGATATCGCGTGAATCACGAAGCTATGAGTGCGATATCGGTTTTTCGAGTGAAATTTACTTTGGAATTCACCAGTTTGGCAATGAATTTTTCTTGAACCGCACGAGTTTTAAAAGAAAAGAAGCACACCCTTAGCGAACGAATGGAAAAGGAAAAAAGACATTTCAGAGTCAACTGTCAATAGCCAGCAAATAGGAATCACTTTAAAAGTCAGTTCAAGGTCGATGTACTTTTATATTCCACTTTATCTCTGAAAGCGATCATGGCTTGGACCAAGAATCGGCAAAATACGGCAATGGAAGCAAGAAAGGACGAACTTCAAACAAGATCCGCTCCAACACTTAAATAACGCTTTTTACTCCAATTTTTGAAAACACAAGCTAGTGAAACTACCCCCTAATTTTACGAGAAGTCGTTTCGATTACATGTTTATAACACAAATTTTCTTGTCACTGTCGAAGCGCATCGAAAACCAGTTGGGCAAACGGATTAAAAAGCACTTGTTCGCTTGCATTTTAGAGCAAAACAAACAAATCAACTTCCAAACATATCAATGTTCAAAAGAGTACAGATAATTGTTACTTAATTCCAGTTGACTATAAAAATTCGATTTTCATTCCTGAACAAAGCAAAAACCGATTAAACCACTTTCTGAAAATAACAAACGGTTTAGTGCCTAAGGAAAGAATTTGTGGAGTAACTTCTTCCACTAAGTATGGGATATTACTGGTATTCTGTTTTGTGGTTGTCGCTCTCTTTGCTCTCCTTTCTTTCCTGTTCTAGTCATAGGTCCTCCAGGCATCATGTAACCTTATCACAGCTTCTAAAGATATGCCAAAAATTGCAATACAGAGAAAAAGGCAGCGAAAAATGAAGCCTCGCTTATGTTTAGGTGAGTTAACCTGGCTTGAGCCTGCAATCCAATCGGAAACAAGTACCTGGTAAGCGGTCAACTTAAAAAAAAACCAGCTAGCCTCGGAGAGCTCTAAGCTTGAGTCCGCGATATGGTCACGTGATACTGGTCAGCGGATACCTTGATTTGACAGGTTTCATTTGATCAAAAGATGGATGTCCAATATCAAAGATGTATGCTGTAAACTAGCATGATACTGGTCACATTAGCATACATGGAAGGGTGGACGGATGTTCGTACGTACGTGCGTAGGTACGGACGGTCAATGACGTCATGGCTATAAAACCAAAATTTCTCGCATCGATGGGTTACCATAGGGGATGAGGTAAGAGCACGGATTCCCCATCTATTGGCCCTCATTTTAGCTAAGCAGCCATTTTAGAGAGGCACCTGATTGGCCAGTTGTAATGACGTAATGAACTTTTAAACGTGTGCGGCATTGGGAAAGAGAAGTTAAAATAGCTTTGCGAAACTAAAAATATATTTTGAAAAAAAAAAACTATGATGGGGCATGAGTTATCGTCCCTTGCCACCGATCATCAAAACTTCAAATTATAGAGAAATGATACAGGAACTCCACTGACACCTCAAAGTCTCAAATTTCGGCCACGTCAAGAGTTCAGTTACATTCAAAACAAGGGAAAAGGAACTCCATTCAAGTGTCTAGTCTTCTAGCGCTGAGTTCTAATTTGCGACACTGTAAACTAGACTTGCCACAAGTCGACCTCACGAGAATCTTAGGAGAAAATGTTTTGGCGAGCGGAACGTGATTTTTCGTACGCGAAGTGGATGATATGAGCGAGCGACGAGGTCGCGAGAGGTTGACCTTCGTTCCGCGCGCCATCTACATGAGACGAAGGACTTTTCGAAAGTTTAACTGTAAACTAAAAATTTAAAAAGTAACGCAAACCGAGTCAAACCAGGGAATATTATCATATCCAGTTCTTTCAGCCCTAGTTGGGCCTTATCGGGTTCGCAGCCGCACACATTAGACTAGAAACATAACCAACTCTCCTCGGTGTTGGAAATCACGCGAAACGCGACTGGAGCATTCCTTTTCTCCACATTTTGGTCAAAGGGGACAGCGTTGCACAAAGCATCAACGATGGAAAGCGCGGTTTAAAGAACAAAATGATATATGAAATTAATTGTATACTGAAATCAAGTAAAGCTATGATCCTCGCAGTTATGGACGCAATTTTTAGCGACTGTGTAGAGAAGCCTGAAAAATTCAGACTTCAACGGGGTTTGAACCAGTGACCTCGCGATACCGGTGCAACGCTCTAACCGGCAACTAAGCTATATATGAGGCTCCTGACGTTGGGAGCTGGTCATTTGTCGGTTCTAATTTTCCCGTGAGGAATGGATCAATGAATGAAATGATATATGAAATGAATCATATACCGAACTGGGGATACGAAATTAAGTAAAGCAATTGGGTTTATGAGGCCATTCTCCTTCGATACAGTTGCAGCTGCTAGGCGGAGACATCTTTCGGTTTTATGCTTTCGCTGCGCACTTCACAACCTACAAGGAAGAGTAGCTGGAACTTTAGGAACTTAGGAACTTTATTTAAGTGTGTAGTCGTTCTAGCGCTGGAGCACTAATTGGGGACACTGTAAATTGAAATTAACAATCAACGTAAATCAAGTTAATTGGTTTTTGAGGAGAGGGGAAAACTGCAGCACCCGGAGAAAAACCTCTCGATGCAGAGAAGAGAACAACAAACTCAACCCACATACACGCCGAGTCTGGGTATCGAACCCGGGCCCAATTTGTGGGAGACGAGTGCTCTCACCACTGTGTCATCCCTGCAGGCCAGTTGTCTAGTTTGTTCTTCACGTCATTTCGGCGCACTTTTTCTTGTTTTTCCTTTACCTTCAGTGCTCATTTACTTCCTTTACTTAACAAATCTCCCCCTTCCCGCAAGAATACGGATAAACTGAGTCCCCCAAACATACAACCTTAAGGGTTGAATTGCAAATGCACCATTTCAGACTACAAAGTCACTTTTTGTTGATTCTCCTGTTCTGGATTGCATAGGCGCTGTTACCGAAGAAAACCTGGCTATAGCTGTTTCGTCATCTTTTCTTTTAAAGCCGAGCACGACTGCGCAAGATTTCTTCAATTCGTTGATGCGAAAAGACGCCAAGAAAGGATTAACCCCACAGTTCAGAAACAGGATGACCGTGGATGATTCCCTGACGATGAAGAACCAATTTTGTTTTGCGCAGCTTTCACAGTGGATTCCTAAACCCATGACAGCAAAATACGGAATTAGCGAGAGAATAAGAAACACCAAAATAAGAAATGACGTTGTCGCAATTTTATTTTCCATTTTGGCTGCCCTTTCTCGTTTCCTGTCGTTCAAAGAAGTGTTGCTTGGCATGGTGGCTTGTCTCTGAAGACCAACTCGTGATTGTTTCTTCAAAAAGTAGAAGATTCCGAGATAAGCTACTGCAGTCGTGGAAAGAGGAAACGTGGTGTGTAAATGTATGTCAATGGCAATGTAGACATCCATTGAAATGTTGGTCAGCTGAAGTAAGGCAAAGATGGACGAGAAAACAATAATGCACGAGTTGCAAACAACGGCTGTCTTCGGTTTCATTCTTTGGCGATATGTGTGAGGAAAAATAACAGCTACGAAGCGATCGATCGACATCGCGGTCACTAACAAGATTGAACAGTTGATTCCGACGTAGCTTAATGTCTGGACGATTTCCCCTTCTTGTGGAATACTTCGATCGCTGAACACGCACAGAAATCTCGCCACGGCTTGTGCCAGGCAAACCACAAGACCAACGAAAAGATCCATTGCTGATATGAACGCCAGGTGCACTGAAAACACTCTCTTGAAGCATCGCAAAGGATTTCTCACCATCACCATTAAGATAAAACCATTGGGAAGCGAAACGAAGAAGATCATCAAAAGGAAAGAAATCCCACTTCCGAGACAAAGCTGACTTTCAAAATGACTATCCATTGCACGCAATAAGGCCGATGGAAAGAAATTTGAACGACTAAATATACGACTGGCTTTTCACTTTTAAAGTTGGGAATAAAACTTGTCCAAATATGTCAGACCATATTGATTCACGCAATGACGTCGATATGCCAACGACGATAAATAGTTCTTTATAGCTTACATTCAAAAGTCAGTCATTTACAAACAAAAGGAAACAGGACGACATTGACTAATTTACTTATCCTAATTCAATTAATTTTCAGTTTCTTATTATTAACTTTGTTTTGAGAAATTTTTAAGGGCATTCTGCAACTTTGTTACGATTCACAGCTATGTAAATTATCCATAAAGTATTTGAAAAAATTCGGGGTAATCACTGAAGTTTGATACCATTTTGTGAGCTGGATAGCAAAAGGGATTTTTCGCTTAATTTTGCCTCAATATGTAACCACTATTACGTGTAGCTTCTATTTTTTGAGATTAAATCATTTTAATGTCGAATATAATGGACGTGGGTATTAGGGCGAATCTACACGGTACGATTTTTTGCGCATGCGACAAGCTTACGACAAACCAACGATACGATTGTCGCAGCGTTTTAAAATATGTTTTAAAAATACTACGACATTTTTCTTACGTACGTGACAATCGTAAACGAGTTGTAGGCCTGTCGTAAGCTTGTCGATCGCATGCGACA
>NC_090896.1:44871004-44883504 GCF_036669925.1 Montipora capricornis
GACAGAGGGAACGTGGTGTGTAAATGTATGTCAATGGCAATGTAGACATCTTTTGAAATGTTGGTTAGCTGAAGTGAGGCAAAGATGGACGAGAAAACAATAATGCACGAGTTGCAAACAACGGCTGTCTTCCGTTTCATTCTTTGTCGATATGTGTGAGGAAAAATTACAGCTACGAAGCGATCGATCGACATCGCGGTCACTAACAGGATTGAGCCGTTGATTCCGAGGTAGGTTAATACATGAACGATTTCCCCTTCTTGTGGAATACTTCGATCGCTGAACACGCACAGAAATCTCGCCACGGCTTGTGCAGGGCAAACCACAAGCCCAACGAAAAGATCCATTGCTGATATGAACGCCAGGTGCACTGAAAACACTCTCTTGAAGCATCGCAAAGGATTTCTCACCATCACCATTAAGATAAAACCATTGGGAAGCGAAACGAAGAAGATCATCAAAAGGAAAGAAATCCCACTTCCGAGACAAAGTTGATTTTCAAAATGACTATCCATTGCACCCAATAAGGCCGATGGAAAGAAATTTGAACGACTAAATATACGACTGGCCTTTCACTTTTAAAGTTGGGAATGAAACTTGTCCAAATATGTCAGACCATATTGATTCACGCAATGACCGTCGATATGCCAACGACGATAAATAGTTCTTTATAGCTTACATTCAAAAGTCAGTCATTTACAAACAAAAGGAAACAGCATGACATTCTCAGTTTCTTATTATTAACTTTGTTTTGAAAAAATTTTAAGGGTATTCTGCAACTTTGTCACGATTCACAGCTATGTAAATTATCCCTAAAGTATTTGAAAAAATTCGGCGTAATCACTGAGGTTTTGCCTCAATATGTAACCACTATTACGTGTAGCTTCAATTTTTTGAGATTAAATCATTTTAACGTCGAATGTATTGGACGTGGGTATTAGGGCGAATCTACACGGTATGATTTTTTGCGCATGCGACAAGCTTACGACAGACCTACGATACCATTGTGGCAGCGTTTTAAAATATGTTTTAAAAATGCTACGACATTTTTTCTTACGTACGTGACAATCGTAAACGAGTTGTAGGCCAGTCGTAAGCTTGTCGATCGCATGCGACAAAAATCGAACCGTGTAAATCGGGCATTATAGACACAGTGATCTGCTTCGGTAATGGTGGAAGTTTAGCGAGCGGTATTTTGTTGGTATGCAAGCGCTCTAGGAACTGCTTCAACTATATCTCGTTACCCCCAAGTTAATTACGACGGTTAATGAGTCCTTCATGGCTACACGACAGATGAAATCGTCTTGTTTTTAAAACTCTCCACTTTTGGCAGCGTTTTCAAATCAACCTGGTTTCGCCATCAGTCTTGATGCTGGTACAAATCGCGTTGGTGTAAATGCTGCCTTATATTTACTTGTATTCCAAAGACTTGATGTGCTGTACATTTTTGGGTGTAAATACCTGCAAGGAGACTTATTGTCCTATTGTATTTAACAACCACCTTAGGGTGAATCTTTAAATAAAATAAACTAAAGTGCCTGCATTTGTCTATTTAGGGAACATGTCCTCTGAGTCAACTCATTGTCTGCCGGCGGAATCCCGCAAAAAAATGTTCTTTCGCTATTTTATCTTTTTGGCAACAAATTATTTGAAGTTATGTCTAAAGTATATATAAAATTAGCTTTCGAGGAAAAAAACTAACTCTTTACGAAAAGGTATTGTTTCTTTAATAAATATCCTCAAAAGTGTGGTTCGTATATTTTGAGGTCAATTTTTTTGTTTGAAAGCGCTTAGTTTGGCTTTGAGTGCGCTGAGAATTTTTGGCCAGACAAAATTTGGGCAAAATGTTATGCAACACGAATATTTTTGGATGTTTTTAGTAATTAGACTGTATCATCGTAGGAAATTCAAAATCTTTAAGGCCAGTGCTTCCTTGCGAGGAAACAATTCTATCGATATCTAATAATAGTTTTCACTACATCTGCCCCCGCCTAAGATAATACAGATGGCAGTTGAGGTGTTTTCCATTTAATATGTGCTGCACATTGTCATATCTTCATATTATTTTACATGTAATTAGGTACTAGATAAATGAAAGTGAAAGATGCAAGGAAAGGACAAAAAAAATTCCATCAACGTTTATTTGATACGCTATCAGTTGAAAAGCAATTTACATAATTTTGGGAAATACCTTGTAAATATAATAGTAAAACGGGCTGAACAGGAACATTTAATGACTAGAAGGCAACATTTCAGCGTCATCTTTCTGATCTATGTGGTTCTTATTACAGTACCTTGAAATACCATAAAATAAGAACAAAACTCGCTTATTATATTCGGATCGCTGGTTATTGTCATCTGTGAATAGAAAAATGATCGAAGATTATGTGAAAATGTTGATACTGAGACTATGCTTTTGCTTTCTGAGGTTGCGTCTTTCAGCCTTTGTGGCTGAGTCTATCGCCCCCGTTTCTGATTTCATTTGTGTCTGATAAATCGTCGCCCCTGTTTATTTGTGCCTGAAAAATCGACTTCTGATGCAGGCAATATGATTTTCTATCAGATACTGTCTGTCTGTAAGTCAGTCAGTCAGTCAGTCAGTCAGTAAGTCAGTAAGTAGGTAAGTAGGTAAGTAGGTAACTAAGTAAGTAAGTAAGTAAGTAAGTAAGTAAGTAAGTAAGCAAACAAGCAAGTAAGTAAATAAGTAAGTAAGTAGGTAAATAAGTAAGTAAGTAAGTAAGTAAGTAAGCAAGTAAGTAAGTAAGCAAGTAAGTAAGTAGGTAAGTAAGTAAGCAAGTAAGCAAGTAAGCAAGTAAGTACGTAAGTAAGTAAGTAAGTAAGTAAGCAAGCAAGCAAGCAAGTAAGTAAGTAAGTAAGTAAGTAAGTAAGTAAGTAAGTAAGTAAGTAAGTAAGTAAGTAAGTAAGTAAGTAAGTAAGTAAGTAAGTAAGTAAGCAAGTAAGCAAGTAAGCAAGTAAGTAAGTAAGTAAGTAAGTAAGTAAGTAAGTAAGTAAGTAAGTAAGTAAGTAAGTAAGTAAGTAAGTAAGTAAGTAAGTAAGTAAACACGGAAAATCATTGCATTTCTTTTTTCATTTGTCCCTACTTTTTAAAATTTGTAGCGATATCTTTAGTTTGGAGCATGTCCCTTGAGGGCCACCGTACTCTGATGCTATCAAAGACAATAATTATTTATTGCATGTGAACAATAATTTCACTGTCCTTCACTGACCAGTAGGACCACTTTCATAATGAACAAGACGCCTCCAAAGGCGTATCCGTGGAATGTGCAAACAGTTAACACAAATTGTCCAATAACAGTGAACTTCAAGTACAGGTAAACTTCGGAAAATGGCGAGAGATTACCAGAAAGATACATCTGTAATATAACTTGAAGTTGTCTCAATGATGAAACGGTATATGAAAAGAATCATAACTGCGAAGATCATAGCTTCACTTGATTGAAGTTGTCCGTTGTGAAAACTCATTATTAATGTTACTAAATTTGCAAATGCAAACAAGGAAGCCCTATTAGCGGGTTCTCGGGATACGGGATCTTTCATTTATATATTTTTTGAAATGAGACTTTATTTAAATCCTACAGTTTTACTTCCTTCCTTAACTCCGTTCATCCAAAAATTACAAGATCAACCTTAAATCATCCGAAAAACTTATTACAGATCACAGTTCAACAACTTATCATCCTAGGCCAAATGTTCAAAAGCCGATTAATGCTAATCTCAGGTTAAAAATGAACAAACGAGTTTTGTTCTCTACTCCCAAATGCTGTTCAAGGCTGATATTCCGTGAAACTTTACATTAGAAGAAGTCAATAAGCAAAGGAAACTTTCACCAAAAAGTTCAAAACATGAAACAAAAGTTTACGCTAATCCTGGATTAAGGTAATCGGCTTTCGAACAATCGGGCCATGTATTCGAATTCCGGTCCCGTACGTAATCCTGGTTTAGTTTCTTGCAAACTGTTTAAATCTGCCGTGGCGAAGACAAGAAGACAACATGTGTACTCCATTTCTCAGAATGCTCAAAAATGTAAAATTCCGTAATTGCGCGTTCTATAGTCCAGTCCAAAGTTCTAGTTTTACAATTCCATAATCTTGATTTCAGTATTAGAGTACCTTGGTACCAAACGTTTCACAATAACTTGAAATCTCGTCAAGAAAAAAGCTTAAATCCAGTAGTCCAGTCTGGGTTGAAATCGCCAAAAACTCTTTCTATTATCGATTCAAAACTCAACAAAAGCTACAAGTAGTAAATAGTTCTCACAAACTACAAAAGTTCGTCATGATTCTACACTCGAGCTGAACAAAAAACTATCAAACACGAAAACAAAAAATCCTAGTGATCGCTTCTCGAGAAAACACTGTCTAGTTACTGCACTACCACACGTACGCAATGCGCTCCTACTTTAAAAAATCCCGTATGTCCTCAGTCGCCACCCCCCTCCCCCCCCAGCCAAAAATCTCATATCCCCACAATTTTTTTACCTAAGTTTTCCCATGTCCTGATCGCTTTTCAGCCTTTTGGCTAAGATTAGTTTCTCGGCCAACGGCTACGGTCAAGTACCCATGTACTACGTACGGTACTTTTGTCAGTGCTGTAAGGGGCAAGCACAGAACAGTTTCGGTTGTTTAAGTCAAACAACCGAAACTGTTCTGGCACAGATGGTAGTGAAATGTCCGTGTTTTACCAGGGAGGATGTTGAAGATTTGGTCTGATCGACTTGCAATGAAGTTAATCCCGTTCCGGCGGGGTTAGTAACTGGATGGGAGACGTCAAAAAATGCAACTTGCCGTCGGGAACATACGACCAAAAATTCTATTTTAATGCCCAAAAATGCGAACAAAGCAAGGCACAGATTTTGTTAGCCTGCCTTACATGTATGCAAAACAAATATTGACGCAAAAGTAAATAAATCTTGATATGTAGCTTTTAATTAAGGAGAGCAGAAGGAACTTTTAGGAAGTGTCGATCGAGAATAAGACAATTTGCGAGATGAAGACATCATAAATTTTGTGCCACGAATATAATACAAGTTACCATCAGCGAAAAACATTTCGGGAGATTTTTGTACGTTCAATCTGAGTTCAATTTTTCTATCGTACTTTTGGTCGTACAAGTAAAATCACAAAATCGAAAGTGACATCGATTTTAGCGGCCGCCTGTAATCAAGTTACCTTGCGTGTTTAATAGTGACAACTCACGAAACAAAGGATACATCTGTGACAAAATGACGGCAAGACACCGGGTTTTTGTTAGTTTTTTTTTTCCTTCAAGTGTTATAAAGTTCAACAAGATATGTGCGAATTCAACACAAAGATCTCAATCGTTGATGAAGTTGAAGTTAAGCTCCTGCGAATGAGGTTAGTAGTTGGATGGGGGACCGCTGCGAAGTCCCCGTGACGGACATCAGTAATTCGTTTTTTTTTAAACTTGATTTCATTTTTTATTTTGTTTGGCCATTGAAAGCTATTTTCTTATTTTCTTTCTACGTCAAAACGGCTGAACCAACCGGTTCCCAAGAAATATTGGAGTATTCGTGCTATGCAAAATACTGCTAACGAAGTATTCGTTCTGTGCAAAATACCGTAATGTTCACAGCGGAACACACAAGTATAATTACGAAGCAAGATCTGGAATTAACGTAGAAAGTTCATCTTACCTTTAAAGCTTGTCTTTCTCAAAGAAAAAACATCCGTCCACTTTATCGAATATTGTAATACTGTGTCAATCATGGCCGGCGGAAAGATTCCACAATAAATACGCAACAGAATGGTGCCGCTGTGGCCTAGTGGTCTAACGCGCGCACATGATCGCGAGGCGCAGGGAAAGCATATGATTTCTATTTGGGGCAGGGAAGTTCGGATAAACTGAAGGGAATAAAGGGAGATTCACCCGATCGGAGCTTAATTCAATATCCGTGGGGTATGCACATTTGTGACTACCAACAAAAAAAAGAAAATTTGACACCAGCCCGGTTTTAAGACGTGGTATGCCTTCGGCATTCCACGAAAAAAAACAGTGATATTCTTTAATCATTCCTTTGGCAATATAACTCAATTAAATAGTGAATTGTACAACTGGAAAATTTAATGTTGTAGGAAAAAGAAGTTATTAGACTTCTCCAGACTTGGTCACTACTCTAGCATAATGGTTTTCGATCTCAGTTTATTTTCCTAAAAGCATGTTGGGGTACAAGGGTGACATTTCACTATCAAGCCGATCTCTATCAAAGAGAGGAATGTTGGAGCTACCATGGTTATTGGACATTATCCGTGCATGGAATGGATGTGTTGACATCTTTCTGTCTTATTTCTGCATCATTTCTTGAAGCGCTGCCACTTTTCCGTAATTTGCTGTCCGCCGTGAGAAATTTGACTGTGTGCTTGGGACAAAACGTGAAACAGTTACACTTTTGAAACTACTTTCTTGTTGCTTCCTGTGAGGAGTTTGCCGTTGCTGTAAAACTATTAACTTTAAAGTTATCATCTTTTTGTTCCATTTTGTAAATTGTTTCGGCTTAAATTCCTTGTCTCTTAAAGGCGGAGTTGCTTCTCTGTTTTTTCTTTCAAGAATGTTTAGCCTTGTTGTAAAAATCATCTCCTAAATAACATTTTTGGAGTCTTTTGTCTTGAGCTGGTCTTTCACTTCCTCAATTTCTTTAAATAAATCGATTTCATTTACGCAATTGCGTTGGCGGGACCCTGCCATATGTGGGTTTGATGTCGTATTGCACTTCTGTGAATAAATCAAACTTTTGACCAAGAGTGGCCTGTGGTGAATAATAAAATATTCATTTATAAATTTATTCAAGTGGATTAAGGAGAAGGCAGCAGATCCAGAGATAGGGAGTTCAAGATCAAGTTCTGGAAAGCATACGGAAAGGTCTTGAAAAATATAAAATGTCTGGGAGTAACGTTGTGTAGAGGGGGTGGGCATACGGGGGAATGATGTGTGAAGGAAGGGTAGAGTAGGATAGAGGTTCTGGAGAGGATCAGGGAGGGATAGGTGAATAGAATCATAGGGAGGAAAAGCTGTCTAGTTCTTTTTAAGATCCCCTAAAAAGCCAAGCCCCTGTTTTTTTAACTACACCCCCAAAAAAGATAAATCCCTTTTTTACAATGTCGATTAAAAATTAAAATATACTTTAAAAAATTTAAACTGGTTAAAAAATAAATCAAACCAAAAACAAAATTAAACCACAACAGATAAATATATTCCAGTAATAGATTACTTTTATTCCAGTAACAAATTACTCCAATTATTCGGATTTGGGCTTTTCTGGGGGTCTCGATTTAAATGCGCATGCGTAATATTACTTTGCCTCGGAGAGTCACTTTTCATAAAAGGTTGGCCAAGTGGGATTCGATACTCAATTTCAGTTTTTAGATGACAACTGGAATGCTCTCGTCGCGAACTTTGATACCATTTAAGGACGTTCGCGCCCATTGCTACTGCGCATTTTTTCACGCATGTCACGCATACGTCATGCATCGCACACCACGAAGGTAAACACGATGCTAAAGGTGCAAACATTTTCCACAAGAATGGAACGTGAAAGCAGGTGGCATTATGGGATGGCTGTGGACCCAGGTCTTCTCGGAAATGTCACGCAATGGCGTGACAGTGCGAAAAGACAATCGCTTTGAGAACCTCGCAGCGATTTTACTCTCTTGAATGCTCGGTGACCCCCATTTTTCTTTCCGTAGATCACTTCCTTTTCTGATTTTGTCTATTTTTACAAAAAACAAAAAAAATCTGTAGGTGAGAAGTTTCAAATATTTCGCCTTTTATGCTCTCGTGCGACCGAAGTTTTCTTTCTTAGGCAAATATGTATCGTTTTTCAAAGTCTATATTACCTCAGAAAAAGACATCACCTGCAAAAGTTTCTTTAGTTGTATTAGTTATTGAGTATGTTTACCTGATCTAAATTTCACTAATGTAGCTTTTTTACTGCTGACAGTTGTAAGCAAAGATCGTCTTAAAATAATGCAAGCTTCTAAAAGTGCACCTCATGATCTCGAAAACGAGCACGGCGACCCCCCATTTTTATTGCCTTTTTGGCAAAAGTAGATCATTACCTTTCTGCGTGGCAAGTGTTAAAAAAATCTGTACGTGGGAACGTTTTGGGCGCGAACGTCCTTAAGGGCCCACAGACGGATTTTTCGCGCGTTGCTAAGGAAGTGAAATGTTACTTCTGGTAACTGACGTCATCATATCATGAGATGACGAGAAAACCCACTCACAAGCAAAAGTCACCGCATAAAATGTTTCCATCGAAGGTTTTTCCTCGCCCTTCCTCGCGCTCGTTCTCAGATCAACTGCGCATGCGTAAACGAACTGACTTCCGGTTTGAGAAAAAAGCTGAATTTCCGGCGATTTTAAATTGAATTATTTTTTTTATACATGGCACGTTTCAACCGCAAATACAGAATATAGCTAAGGATTGATTTTTTAAAATCATCTTTTTTGAAAAAGTTATGGGTATTTCAGTATCGTTTGTCTTTAAAAAGAACATTTTTCAAAATAAAAAGGAAACCATGCTTGGCTGGATTCAAAAGCGAATACAAATTATCAAACCATCGATTAAATACCCAAATTGTGTAGCACGGAGAAAAATTTAGAATTTTATTTTACTGGTCACGTGGCCATGGGCGTAGTATGCTGACGTCATATTTAGGGTCATTGGCTTACAAAAGTTGGAAACTGATCAAAATACTGCCAAATTCTCTCAAATTACTTAACCATTACATACTTGGCAACGCACCCCAAAAAATACGTCAGTGGGCCCTTAAAGCACATTTTGAAAATGACTGCTGAAGCTATTTGAGCCATTTTTCAATGCTTCGGTTGCCAACCGTTTTATAATAATACCGTTGGCAACCGAGGAATTGAAAAACACACACAGGACACACACAGGAAGGAAGCTACTCACAATAGAAATAAGGTTAGGCTTTTTATTTGAGAATTTGTAAATATAATTATCTACCTAATTAGTCTTTTATCGGGATTCCCATATAAATTCTTATATTATTGTCAGCCATGTTGGCTTTCCTGAGCAATTCTAAGTATTTCATGATTATTTCATCTTGTTTATATTATACAATATGGGCGAAGTGTCCTCCTATAACTGGACTGGTACGGACGGATTTGGAAGTAAGAGTCAGACCGAAAGATTCGCTATAGTTTGTCCGCGTTGTCGTCAAATTAAATATAATTAAGGGTGCGTTCGATTCACCGTATTCCGGAATAGAAATACACGGAATATAAGTTAGAAACCCTTCGTTTTTACGGAGAATCACCTTAAAATTGCCAAACATCGGCTAAAATGTTATTTTAAACATATTTTTGTTATCTTTGCTGCTTCGAAATGCGCCAAACATACCGTTTTAATCATTATGCCACTTATTCTTATTCCGGAATAGGGTCAATCGAACGCACCCTTAGTCATTTCACGTAGTAGTTTTGACGAATACGGGAGAGAAATGTAAAAAAAAAAAATGCGTGCCACACGCACAGCACGATCATTTTTTCCTCTTTTAACTAATAATATTACTGCTTTTTGGCTTTGTCGTTGCCGTAGCCGAAACTCCCTGTTACTGGCAAGAGGCCCTGGGGATGAGGTAAGAGAACGGATCCCCCATAAATTGGCCTCTTCCAATGATAGTTTTTTAAAATCGAATTTTAGCTACGCAAGCGGCTATTTTTAGAGAGGCACTTGATTGGCTAGTTGTAAGGACGTAAGGAAATTTTAAATATGCGCGGTATTGGGAATGAGAACATAAAATAGCTTTGCGAAACTAAAAATAGATTTTAAAAAACTATGATGGGGCATGGGGATCCGTTCTCTTACCTCATTCTCTCTTGTCACTGATCATCAAAACTTCAAATTACAGGGAAATGATACAGAAGCTCCCCTGACCTTTAAAGTCTCAAATTCCGACCGCGTAAAGAGTTCAATTACATTCAAAACAAGGGGGAAAAAAGGAAAGGAACTTCATTTAAGGAGGTTCAAACGAGGGTACGTCAATGCTTCCAAGTAAGGATCGACACCACAACGTTGTATCAATCATGTATGAGCAATATTGTGGTACCAAATAAAACACGAATTATTGCTGAACAAGATACAGTCATTTTTGTGAGGTAATATGTCACCATGGTAACGGACAAGCCCTGTAAAAACACCCTTTATTTTGTCTTTAGTTTCTTATATCTCAAAAGCGAACTCGATGACTCCCATTTTTTATTTCTGAAAAGTAATCAAAAGGGCAACATAAAACTTTCTGCAAAGTTTAAAAAAATCCTGTATATTGGATTTAGAGCCACCGTTATTCTGTGATTGTTTAAAAGTGGCTCTAATTCTGCTGTACAGAATTGTTTTAAACTTCACCTAAAGTTTCACTATGGCGTTCTCATCAATTGTTTGCAATAAAAAAGGGGGGTCACCCAGCTCGTTTTCGAGATATGAGCAACTAAATCCAATATATAGGGTGTTTTGCTAGGCTTTCCCGTTACCCAGGTAACTTATTACATCACAATAATGATTACATCTTGTTTGAAAATAATCGGCGTTTCATATGGTACCACAACATTGCTGTTACGTGATACTGTGTTGTAGCGTCATTCGATCTAAAGAGAGTGTCTTCCAAGTGTTGAAAGTATTTTGAGCCACCTTAAATGTCTAGTCTTCAAAAGTTAGCGCTGGGCACTAATTGGGGACACTGAACTAAAATTAAAAAATTAACGCAAGTCGAGTCAAACCAGGGAGTATTATCATATCCAGTTTTTTCAGCCCTAGTTGGGCCTTATCTGGCACGCAGCTGCACACATTAGACTGGAAACATGACCAACTCTACCAAGTTTTGGAAATCACGCGAAACGCGACTAAAATATTTTAGTCAAAGGGGACAAAGCATCAACAATGAAAAGTGCGCTTTTGGAGGCCATTTTTCATTCTTGATGAAAATCGTACTGCGTACAATATTCCGCCAAGAGAAAAAAAAAACGGTTCCCATCTGCTCTCGTTAAGAGTCGTGGGACTTCAAGACCGTCCGAAAATCCCTCCCCCTCCCCATGGGGGAGTCAAAATGGCATTTTGGTCATCACCTGTTCCTCCCACTTCTTACATCGCATGCGGGCAGATTTTCCACGTTGACCTGACTCCAGGGTTTTTCTTTGGCTGTTTTGGTTTTCGACCTACATTAAAATCGACTCATGACATCTGGCTGTGGGATTATTATAAATGGACCGCACAGTTGCTGCTAGGCGGAGACGCCTTTCAGTTTTATGCTTTCGCTGCGCTCTTCACAATCTGCAAGGAAGAGTAGTTGGTAGGCCAGCTGCTGTTGAGTTGTTTTTGTTCTTTGTCTTATCTCGGCGCACTTGCTCTCAGTTTCCCGCCTTCACTTTCAGAAATTATTTACTTCCTTTACTTAACAAATTTTCCACTTCTCAAGAATACGGATAAAGTCCCCCAAACATACAACCTGGAGAGTATTTTTGGCTGAACGGTTCAATTGCAAATGTACCACTTCAGACTACAAGGTCAGCAGTTTTTTTTTTTATTTTCTTATTCTTTATTGCATGGGCACTGTTACCGAAGACAGCCTTGTGCTTGCTGTTTCGTCATCTTCTTTTGTCAAGCCGAGCACGGCCGCGCAAGATTTCTTCAATTCGTTGATGCGAAAAGACGCCAAGAAAGGATTAACCACAGAGTTTAGATACAGGATGACCGTGGATGATTGCCTGACGATGAAGAACCAATCTTGTTTTGCGCAGCTTTCACAGTGGTTCCCGACAACCATGACAGCAAAATACGGAATTAGCGAAAGAATAAGAAACACCAAAATGAGAAATGACGTTGTCGCAATTTTATTTTCCATTTTGGCTGCCCTTTCTCGTTTCCTGTCGTTCAAAGAAGTGTTGCTTGGCATGGTGTCTTGTCTCTGAACAGCAACTCGCGATTGCTTCTTCAAAAAGTAGAAGATTCCGAGATAGGCTACAGAAGTCGTGGACAGAGGGAACGTGGTGTGTAAATGTATGTCAATGGCAATGTAGACATCTTTTGAAATGTTGGTCAGCTGAAGTGAGGCAAAGATGGACGAGAAAACAATAATGCACGAGTTGCAAACAACGGCTGTCTTCGGTTTCATTCTTTGTCGATATGTGTGGGGAAAAATAACAGCTACGAAGCGATCGATCGACATTGCGGTCACTAACAAGATTGAACAGTTGATTCCGACGTAGCTTAATATCTGGACGATTTCCCCTTCTTGTGGAATACTTCGATCGCTGAACACGCACAGAAATCTCGCCACGGCTTGTGCAGGGCAAATCACAAGCCCAACGAAAAGATCCATTGCTGATATGAACGCCAGGTGCACTGAAAACACTCTCTTGAAGCATCGCAAAGGATTTCTCACCATCACCATTAAGATAAAACCATTGGGAAGCGAAACGAAGAAGATCATCAAAAGGAAAGAAATCCC
>NC_090896.1:44896004-44918504 GCF_036669925.1 Montipora capricornis
TGACATCATGCCCTTTTCTCCCAAGTCCAAGGTCACTTAGTCTTCTTTTCAGTGTTCTCAGGTGCATCTTGTGGCCCTTTTTTTCTAGTAGAGCAACTATAACATCGTACTGGTAACCGCGGTGGAACATTTCGGTTATTAACTCATCAGCTGATGCCTGGACGTCCAACTCTCGGCCACAAGAGTAGCAAAACTTGTCATCGCTAGATAGAACTTCTACGCTACAGGTGCTACAAAACATGTTTGAAAGCTCGAAGACAGATCTCTCGCACGCTTTTCACCTCAGAGCCGCCATGTTTGGCATTTGTGTGATCTATCATAGTGCCAGTCCTTCCCGAGTCATGCGCGCGCAGACGTTTTTACTTTTGATAATTTGCAGCAAGTTTTGATAATTTGCAGCAACTATAGTTTTTGTTTATTTGCAGCAACTTTTAATAATTTGCAGCAACTAGGTTTTATTTATTTGAAGCAACTTTTAATTATTTGCAGCAACTTCTAATAATTTGCAGCAACTCTACTTTTTATGTATTTGTAGCAAGTTTTGTTAATTTCCAACAACTATTTTAATTCGTATTGCATTTCTTTTTTCATTTGTTGCTACTTTTTAAAATTTGTTAGCGATATCTTTAGTTTGCAGCATGTCCCTTGTGGGCCACTATACTCTGATGCTATCAAAGACAATAATTATTTATTGCATGTGAACAATAATTTCACTGTCCTTCACTGACAAGTAGGACCACTTTCATAATGAAAAAACAGTGATATTCTTTAATCATTCCTTTGGCAATATAACTCAATTAAATAGTGCATTGTACAACTGGAAATTTTAATGTTGTAGGAAAAAGAAGTTATTGGACTTCTCCAAACTTGGTCACTACTCTAGCATAATGGTTTTCGATCTCAGTTAATTTTCCTAAAAGCATGTTGGGGTACAAGGATGACATTTCACTATCACGCCGATGTCTATCAAAGAGAGGAATGTTGGAGCAGCCATGGTTATTGGGCATTATCCGTGCATGGAATGGATGTGTTGACATCTTTCTGTCTTATTTCTGCATCATTTCTTGAAGCGCTGCCACTTTTCCGTAATTTGCTGTCCGCCGTGAGAAATTTAACAGTTACCCTTTTGAAACTACTTTCTTGTTGCTTCCTGAGAGGAGTTTGCCGTTGCTGTAAAACTATTAACTTATCATCTTTTAGTTCCATTTTGTAAATTGTTTCGGCTTAGATTCCTTGTCTCCTGAAAAGCGGAGTTGCTTCTCGTTTTTTCTTTCCAGAATGTTTTGCCTTGTTGTAAAAATCATCTTCTAAATAACATTTTTTTGAGTCTTTTGTCTTGAGCTGGCCTTTCACTTCCTCTATTTCTTTAAAGAAATCGATTTCATTTACGCAATTGCGTTGGCGGGACCCTGCCATATGTGGGTTTGAAGTCGTATTTCACTTCGGTGAATAAATCAAACTTTTGACGAAGAGTGGCCTGTGGTGAATAATAAAATATTCATTTATAAATTTATTCAAGCGGATTAAGGAGAAGGCAGCAGATTCAGAGATAGGGAGTTCAAGATCAAGTTCTGGTAAGTATACGGAAAGGTCTTGACAAATATAAAATGTCTTGGAGTAACGTTGTGTAGAGGGGGTGGGCACACGGGGGAATGATGCGTGAAGGAAGGGTAGGGTAGGATAGAGGTTTTGGAGAGGATCAGGGAGGGATAGGTGAATAGAAGGGAGGAAAAGCTGTCTAGTTATTTTTAAGATGCCCTAAAAAGCCAAGCCCCTGTTCTTTAACTACACCCCCAAAAAGATAAATCCCTTTTTTACAATGTCGATTAAAAATTAAAATATACTTTAAAAAATTTAAACTGGTTAAAAAATAAATCAAACCAAAAACAAAATTAAACCACAACAGATAAATATATTCCAGTAATAGATTACTTTTATTCCAGTAACAAATTACTCCAATTATTCGGATTTGGGCTTTTCTGGGGGTCTCGATTTAGATGCGCATGCGTAATATTACTTTGCCTCGGAGAGTCACTTTTCATAAAAGGTTGGCCAAGTGGGATTCGATACTCAATTTCAGTTTTTAGATATCAACTAGAATGCTCTCGTCGCGAACTTTGATACCATTTAAGGGCCCACAGAAGGATTTTTCGCGCGTTGCTAAGGAAGTGAAATGTTACTTCCGGTAACTGACGTCATCATATCATGAGCTGACGAGAAAACCCACTCACAAGCAAAAGTCACCCCATAAAATGTTTCCATCGAAGGTTTTACCTCACCCTTCCTCGCGCTCGTTCTCAGATCAACTGCGCATGCGCAAACGAACTGACTTCCGGTTTGAGAAAAAAGCTGAATTTCCGGCGGTTTTAAATTGAATTATTTTTCTTTTACATGGCACGTTTCACCCCCAAATACAGAATATACCTAAGCATTGATTTTTTTAAATCATCTTTTTTGAAAAAGTTATGGGTATTTCAGTATCGTTTGTCTTTAAAAAGAACATTTTTTAAAGTAAAAAGAAAACCATGCTTGGCTGGATGCAAAAGCGATTACAAATTATCAAACCATCGATTAAATACTCAAATTGTGTAGCACGGAGACAAATTTAGAGTTTTATTTTACTGGTCACGTGGCCATGGGCGTAGTATGCTGACGTCATATCTAGGGTCATTGGCTTACAAAAGTTGGAAACTGACCAAAATAATGCCAAATTCTCTCAAATTACTTAACCATTACATCCTTAGCAACGCACCCCAAAAAATACGTCAGTGGGCCCTTAAAGCACATTTTGAAAATGACTGCTGAAGCCATTTCAGCCATTTTTCAACGCTTCGGTTGCCAACCGTTTTATAATAATACCGTTGGCAACCGAGGGATTGAAAAACATACACAGGACACACACAGGAAGGAAGCTACTCACAATAGAAATAAGGTAAGGCTTTTTATTTGAGAATTTTTAAATATAATTATCTACCTATTTAGTCTTTTATCGGGATTCCCATATAAATTTTTATATTATTGTCAGCCATGTTGGCTTTCCTGAGCTATTCTAAGTATTTCATGATTATTTCATCTTGTTTATATTATACAATATGGGCGAAGTGTCCTCCTATAACTGGACTGGTACGGACGGATTTGGAAGTAAGAGTCAGACCGAAAGATTCACTGTAGTTTGTCCGCGTTGTCGTCAAAACCTAATTAAAAATAATTAAGGGTGCGTTCGATTCACCGTATTCCGGAATAGGAATACATGGAATATAAGTCAGAAACCCTTCGTTTTTACGGAGATTCACGTTAAAATTGCCAAACATCGGCTAAAATGCTATTTTAAACATATTTTTGTTATCCTTGCTGCTTCGAAACGCGCCAAATATATCGTTTTAATCATTATGCCAAGTATTCTTATTCCGGAATAGGGTCAATCGAACGCACCCTTAGTCATTTCACGTAGTAGTTTTGACGAATGCGGGAGAGAAATGTCAAAAAAAAAAAAGCGTGCTACACGCACAGCACGATCATTTTTTCCTCTTTTAACCAATAATATTACTACTTTTTGGCTTTGTCGTTGCCGTAGCCGAAGCTCCATGTTACTGGCACAAGGCCCTGGGGATGAGGTAAGAGAACGGATCCCCCATAAATTGGCCTCTTCCAATGATCGTTTTTTAAAATGGAATTTTAGCTACGCAAGCAGCTATTTTTAGAGAGGCACTTGATTGGCTAGTTGTAAGGACGTAAGGAAATTTTAAATATGCGCGGTATTGGGGATGAGAACATAAAATAGCTTTGCGAAACTAAAAATAGATTTTAAAAAACTATGATGGGGCATGGGGATCCGTTCTCTTACCTCATTCTCTCTTGTCACTGATCATCAAAACTTCAAATTACAGGGAAATGATACAGAAGCTCCCCTGACCCTTGAAGTCTCAAATTCTGACCACGTAAAGAGTTCAATTACATTCAAAACAAGGAGGAAAAAGGGAAAGGAACTTCATTTAAGGAGGTTCAAACGAGTGTACGTCAATGCTTCCAAGTAAAGATCGACACCACAACGTTGTATCAATCATGTATGAGCAATATTGTGGTCACCGTGGCAACGGACAAGCCCTGTAAAAACACCCTTTATTTTGTCTTTAGTTGCTTATATCTCAAAAGCGAACTCGATGACTCCCATTTTTTATTTCTGAAAAGTAATCAAAAGGGCAACATAAAACTTTCTGCAAAGTTTAAAAAAATCCTGTATAGCGGATTCAGAGCCACCTTAATTATGTGATTTTTTAGAGGTGGCTCTAAATTCTGCTGTACAGAATTGTTTTAAACTTTGCCTAAAGTTTCACTATGGCGTTCTCATCAATTTTTTGCAATAAAAAAGGGGGGTCACCCAGCTCGTTTTCGAGATATGAGCAACTAAATCCAATATATAGGGTGTTTTTGCTGGGCTTTCCCGTTCCCCAGGTAACTTATTACATCAAAATGATGATTACATATTGTTTGAAAATAATCGGTGTTTCATATGGTACCACAACATTGCTATTACGTGATACTGTGTTGTAGCGTCATTCGATCTAAAGAGAGTGTCTTCCAAGTGTTGAAAGTATTTTGAGCCACCTTAAATGTCTAGTCTTCAAAAGTTAGCGCTGGGCACTAATTGGGGACACTGAACTAAAATTAAAACATTAACGCAAGCCGAGTCAAACCAGGGAATATTATCATATCCAGTTCTTTCAGCCCTAGTTGGGCCGGCCTTATCTGGCACGCAGCTGCACACATTAGACTGGAAACATGACCAACTCTACCAAGTTTTGGAAATCACGCGAAACGCGACTAAAATATTTTAGTCAAAGGGGACAAAGCATCAACAATGAAAAGTGCGCTTTTGGAGGCCATTTTTCATTCTTGATGAAAATCGTACTGCGTACAATATTCCGCCAAGAGAAAAAAAAAACGGTTCCCATCTGCTCTCGTTAAGAGTCGTGGGACTTCAAGACCGTCCGAAAATCCCTCCCCCTCCCCATGGGGGAGTCAAAATGGCATTTTGGTCATCACCTGTTCCTTCGACTTCTTACATCGCATGCGGGCAGATTTTCCACGTTGACCTGACTCCAGGGTTTTTCTTTGGCTGTTTCGGTTTTCGACCTTCATTAAAATCGACTCATGACATCTAGCTGTGGGATTATTATACAAGGACCGCACAGTTGCTGCTAGGCGGAGGCGCCTTTCAGTTTTATGCTTTCGCTGCGCTCTTCGCAATCTGCAAGGAAGAGTAGTTGGTGGGCCAGCTACTGTTGATTTGTCTTTGTTCTTTATCTTATCTCGGCGCACTTGCTCTCAGTTTCCCGCCTTCACTTTCAGAAATTATTTACTTCCTTTACTTAACAAATTTTCCACTTCTCAAGAATACGGATAAAGTCCCCCAAACATACAACCTGGAGAGTATTTTTGGCTGAACGGTTCAATTGCAAATGTACCATTTCAGACTACAAAGTCAGCAGTTTTTTTTAATTCTCCTATTCTCTATTGCATGGGCACTGTTACCGAAGACAACCTTGCGCTTGCTGTTTCGTCATCTTCTTTTGTCAAGCCAAGTACGGCCGCGCAGGATTTCTTCAATTCGTTGATGCGAAAAGACGCCAAGAAAGGATTAACCACAGAGTTCAGAAACAGGATAACCGTGGATGATTGACTGACGATGAAGAACCAATTTTGTTTTGCGCAGCTTTCACAGTGGATCCCTACAACCATGACAGCAAAATACGGAATTAGCGCAAGAATAAGAAACACCAAAATGAGAAATGACGTTGTCGCAATTTTACTTTCCATTTTGGCTGCCCTTTCTCGTCTCCTGTCGTTCAAAAAAGTGTTGCTTGGCATGGTGGCTAGTCTCTGAACAGCAACTCGCGATTGCTTCTTCAAAAAGTAGAAGATTGCCAGATAGGCTACAGAAGTCGTGGACAGAGGGAACGTGGTGTGTAAATGTATGTCAATGGCAATGTAGACATCTTTTGAAATGTTGGTTAGCTGAAGTGAGGCAAAGATGGACGAGAAAACAATAATGCACGAGTTGCAAACAACGGCTGTCTTCGGTTTCATTCTTTGGCGATACGCGTGAGGAAAAATGACAGCTACGAAGCGATCGATCGACATCGCGGTCACTAACAAGATTGAGCTGTTGATTCCGATGTAGCTTAATATCTGGACGATTTCCCCTTCTTGTGGAATACTTCGATCGCTGAACACGCACAGAAATCTCGCCACGGCTTGTGCAGGGCAAACCACAAGCCCAACGAAAAGATCCATTGCTGATATGAACGCCAGGTGCACTGAAAACACTCTCTTGAAGCATCGCAAAGGATTTCTCACCATCACCATTAAGATAAAACCATTGGGAAGCGAAACGAAGAAGATCATCAAAAGGAAAGAAATCCCACTTCCAAGACAAAGTTGATTTTCAAAATGACTATCCATTGCACACAATAAGGCCAATGGAAAGAAATTTGAACGACTAAATATACGACTGGCCTTTCACTTTTAAAGTTGGGAATGAAACTTGTCCAAATATGTCAGACCATATTGATTCACGCAATGACCGTCGATATGCCAACGACGATAAATAGTTCTTTATAGCTTACATTCAAAAGTCAGTCATTTACAAACAAAAGGAAACAGGATGACATTCTCAGTTTCTCATTATCAACTTTGTTTTGAGAAATTTTTTAAGGGCATTCTGCAACTTTGTTACGATTCACAGCTATGTAAATTATCCATAAAGTATTTGAAAAAATTCGGCGTAATCACTGAAGTTTTGCCTCAATATGTAACCACTATTATGTGTAGCTTCTATTTTTTGAGATTAAATCATTTTAACGTCGAATGTATTGGAAGTGGGTATTAGGGCGAATCTACACGGTACGATTTTTTGCGCATGCGACAAGCTTACGACAGACCTACGATACGATTGTCGCAGCATTTTAAAATATGTTTTAAAAATGCTACGACATTTTTTCTTACGTACGTGACAATCGTAAACGAGTTGTAGGCCTGTCGTAAGCTTGTCGATCGCATGCGACAAAAATCGAACCGTGTAAATCGGGCCTTATAGACACAGTGATCTGCTTCGGTAATGCATGGTGGAAGTTTAGCGAGCGGTATTTTGTTCGTATTCAACTATATCTCGTTACCCCCAAGTTAATTACGACGGTCAATGAGTCCTTCATGGCTACACGACAGATGAAACCGTCTTGCTTTTAAAACGCTCCACTGTTGGCAGCGTTTTCAAATCGACCTGGTTTCGTCATTAGTCTTGATGCTGGTACAAATCGCGTTGGTGTAAATGCTGCCTTGTATTGTATTGTATTTCTTTGCATTCCAAAGACTTGATGTGCTGCACATTTTTGGGTGTAAATACCTGCAAGGAGACTTATTGTCCTATTGTATTTAACAACCACCTTAGGGTGAATCTTTAAATAAAATAAACTAAAGTGCCTGCATTTGTTTAGGGAACATGTCCTCTGAGTCAACTCATTGTCTGCCGGCGGAATCCCGCGAAAAAAATGTTCTTTCGCTATTTTATCTTTTTGACAACAAATTATTTGAAGTTATGTCTAAAGTATATATAAAATCAGCTTTAGAGGAAAAAAAACTAACTCTTTACGAAAAGGTATTGTTTCTTTAATAAATATCTTCAAAAGTGTGGTTCGTATATTTTGAGGTCAATTTTTTTGTTTGAAAGCGCTTAGTTTGGCTTTGAGTGCGCTGAGAATTTTTGGCTAGACAAAATCTGGGCAAAATGTTATGCAACACGAATATTTTGCGATATTTTCAGTAATTAGATTGTATCATCGTAGGAAATTCAAAAATCTTTAAAGCCAGTGCTTCCTGGCGAGGAAACAGTTCTATCGATATCTAATAATAGTTTTCACTACATCTGCCCCCGCCTAAGATAATACAGATGGCAGTTGAGGTGTTTTCCATTTAATATGTGCTGCACATTGTCATATCTTCATATTATTTTACATGTAATTAGGTACTAGATAAATGAAAGTGAAAGATGCAAGGAAAGGACAAAAAAAATTCCATCAACGTTTATTTGATACGCTATCAGTTGAAAAGCAATTTACATAATTTTGGGAAATACCTTGTAAATATAATAGTAAAACAGGAACAGGAACATTTATTTTATGCAGCTTATCACTTGACTGGTCACAGGGCTGCAATAATCAAAATGCGGTAATATTAAAGCGTTAGAAATTTGAAGCGCAGTATTAGCTGAAATAAAGTGCCATATTCGTTTTAAGGTTCCCATAGCTGAGGACACTTTCTTGCATATTTGGTATACATGATTTGACCAAGAAAGCCGATTATCAATGCTAAGACCGAGGGATTTAGTGCGATCTACTCTCTTGATCCTTTCGTCATCAATTCGTATATCAACTTCGTCACATTGAGTGTTTAATCTCTGCCTAGATCCAACTATCATTAACTCGGTCTTAGTCACATTTAAAGTCAACCTGTTGGTTCTCAGCCAACAGTTAAGGTAACTGAATTCAGGAGTTATTTCTTGCTAAAGCTCTGTTAAAGGTTTTGCAGTTAGGGTTATATTGGTATCGTCAGCGCACATTCCCGGGGAAGCATCCTGGAGGCAGTAAGGGAGATCGTTAATATACATAAAAAATACAAGGGACCTAATATGCTGCCTTGGGGAACCCCACAAGTAATAGTGCGAGGAGTTGACAGTCTGCCATTAACATTACATCTTTGGGTCCGATTGCTTAGGTACGATTGAAACCAAGTGATAGTTTCCTGGTCGGCCCCAAAGTATGACATTTTCATGGTCGATAGTGTCGAATGCCTTTTAAATTAAGGTCAATGAAAACGACGCCATTCAGGAAGCCATTGTCGATGTTAACAGACCAGCTATTTGTGGCCTCAAGCAATGCTGTAATGGTACCGTGTTTTTCAATGCCTTTCAAACAAATTCTATTTAAAATTGCCCTCTTAAGCTATAATTTTGTGTCTAATAACTAGTCTATTAAGTGCAAAATGTCAGGTTTAAATATAATAATAAATTGTGCTTCAATGCTGTCTATAAATTCCAATGTTAAAACTCACCCAAGTCCCTACAATCTGCTTCTTCTTGATCGTTAACAACAAACAAATCCTAAGTTAAACCACACAGCAAAAAAAAAAAAAGATCCCAAGCACTTCCCAAAACTACATTTTGTACACTTGCAGTATTTTGAGATCCAAAATTACTAAAACGAAAGTACTGAGCAGCAAATTCCGTAACAACATAGCAGAAAATTTTCAAAACTGTAAACAACAAGCCCAACTGAAAAAAAACAAAAGAAAATGGTAATGTAGGGCGGGGGCAGCTCTAGTAACTATCACTAGTTTAGAAAGTTTAGTTGCATTATTCACCTGGTTCCTAGCCCGTTTAGACTGCTGCCACATGGCATGATCATTTCTCTTAAAGAACATCTCTTCTGCGTATTCTTTGATTTTCAAAGTAAAAGAAATCGCTGTAAATATTCGAGATTACTCACCCTCAATCGCTATGCTGGACCTTCGATATTGATGCTCCTTGTGACTTTCTGCCTCGTGACTCAAGTTTACCCAGAACATCTCGCGAACTCGGTAAACAATCCCGATACCACCTTGCGCGCCCTGTTAAGCAATCCCGATACCATCTTGCGCGCTCAGTTGAGCAAATCAAGATTGCTTTCCCCTATACCATAGCTACCAATTTACATGGTAATTTACAGATTTCCCCTTGCAGGAACGTTTCAAATTTTCTCTTCTTCTCCTTCCTCGGCTCCTCTCGAGGCTTTCTTCTCTCGTGCTCTTTCCTGCTCTTCATCCCGTTTCTCGCCACTAATATGATTTCCCCCGCCAGAAAAACGCGGGTTGCCAATGCAAAGCTGCCACGCGATTTCCCGCCAACACACTCCCGTCCCCAGAGGTTGTCCTGCCTCCCCACCAAAACTAGTCTCCTTTGTAGACGTTATCAGGGTCGTCACACAACGCTCCTCCCAACTAACTGCTGCTCACGAGAGAGACACATTCCTTTCCCTTTGTTTTTGAGAACCAATAGAATGCCCGTTATTGTTATCGGCTACGCCAATCTGGCCTCGCGTAAACAACCGAATAAAATCCTCCTTCAACGAGATCTATTTCTCCCTGCGTACTCGCGTCGCTCAGACTTACGCAGGATATTCCTACCTGTCGTAAGCGTTCGTTTTGATCCTTAATCAGGAATAGCAAAGGCGAAACGACAATCACAATGTGGCCAGACTCGCCAGTGAAGCCGTCAAATACCATAGGTAGAGCTTGAAAAATGACAGATTTTCCAAAGCCAGTTGGTAAACTAATAAATACGTCCTTTTTCTTCAGCACCGCAGATATAACCGCTTCTTTTTGATGCTTGTTTAACTCGCTAAACTTGAATTGTTCACGCACTTTTGAAAAGATAGATAGATCCACCATGTTTGCTTTCAAGTAATGGAGAGGGATTTGGACCAGGTTTCCAGAATATGGAAGCCTGTTTCTTACTGGTCAATTTTAGGGAAAGGAATATGTCTCTCTCGTGAGCAGCCGTTAGTGGGGAGGAGCGTTGCGTGACGACCTTAATAACGGCTGCGAAGGAGACTACACCAAAACGCGACAGTCTGTACTAGCAGACGTACGTGACGTCATAACCAAAATTTCTCGCACCCAAAAAATCTTCCCCATGGTGCTCCGCTGGCACTTTGCTCTGTCATAAGTTTTTCGCTATTATTCCATCTCGTTCACATCGTACAAAATTAAATTGGTACCAGCGGTTTTCAGAGTAAAAGTAGGGAATAAAAAATTTACATTTGTAGGCTCGAGTTGTCGACAAAACCTCAAATTTGGTGATTTCACGTCGTTGTTGTGCAGTCTCATATGTGGTACAATGCGTGTCACATAGTATTTTGCCTCTTTTAACCAATGAAATTGTTGTTCTGCGGCGTTCCCTTTGACGACCGTGCCTATTCGCCCTTGTCACACGGCGGCCATATTGTCCCAGGACACCAAAAAGGCTTTGTTTTACCACGCCAAGCCTCACCCCCATGGTTTCCACTGCAAAGCTTGGCGTGGTAAAACAAAGATCGTTTGGTCTCCCGGGACAATATGGCCGTCGTGTGACAAGGGTGAATTACTTGCTCGACACTCCAAGCAAGTGAGCCTGCTGCACTCCTGCGTACGAGCAAGGAAGAGCACGAATGCGCTACTCAGCTCTACTCAGACATTTAAACTCTCCTCATTTCCTTAAAAACTCTTTATTGAATTTCCGTTTGGTTGCCACTTACAAATTTTCACACACTAGCTTGCCCATAATTGGAGCAAAGGTAATTAAGTACAAACTATCCCTGTTTACAAATGAAGAAGTATTTATAAATAATCGCATGCATATTCTAACCTCGCTAATTTCACCATATTGCATCGAGGCTGTAAATTGTATGAATTGAACTCATCTTAAATTTTACTTTGGTAAAAATTGCTCGATTTTCTATACAAAGAAACTGGTAATGGAGGCGATTCAATGCAATAATTAGTTATTCTTGACAGTGTTTATATTGTGTAACCTGGCCTGTAAATGGAAGCGAGGCTCCAGTTCCCTGTGAATAGGGGCGCGCAATTGTAACCTTAAGGTGACACTACCAGTTCCACGCCCTCGGTTGAAGTTGAATCCAAGATGGCGTCAGCCTCGCCCCCGATTTTGAAAAATGACTCCAAATGCTTGTGCGTATCTTAATTTTTGCTTTCATTTTCCGTCTGCGTTGCAGAAGTGAAGTGGGCTCCATTATTCTCACTGCTTTTCACAGACCAATTTATTAAACTTTCCACTGGAAAATGGCCTATTTCGGGCAAATATTATTGAAATCCGCTTAATTAAAGCTAGTATTACTCAGTGGTATGCTTAAACGCAGGCGACAGCGAAAACCGGGAACGACCTCACCCATACGAGTAACAAAAAGGAATAATCTCCACTTTCTTCCGCTCACAGGCATATTACTATAATTAATTAGTATGCGAAGTACATAAATTCCAAACTGCTGTTTATGCTTATGTCACTGTGTAGGCCACGTTCAAAGAAGATAGTAGACCAGCCGTTGATAATCCACTTGTACAAGTTTCGCAGATTTACGTCTGTCAAATTGTGAGTATGTATGTAATGCACAGGATTTTATTCACCTTGCTTCAGAAGCAAGAAAAAACAATCTGGGGAACGCTAATGAACGTAGTGCGACAATTTCTGTAGAAGGATCTCCGTTCAAACGAAATACCTCGCAATGAGCCCTTACACAGAAAAACTCGATAAGTTCATAATAATGTCTCTACCAAATTTCGTGGAATACATGATCACGATAACCAACTGCGCTTCGTCGAGATCAAGTAGAAGGCTATCGTGTTGTATTCTCCGTGTCCATTCCGTAGTCTTAAGTCCCGGCCATATAAAACGAGTACTAAGTGCCATCTTGACGCTTCAGCACTTGCGACGGTGTTACTTCCGAAGAACAAATAAGCAGTCACTACTGTTGCTCGTGTCCAGTCACAACGCTCAAAACGTGATATCACGTGTCTTTTCTAATGTAGCCATTTACGGAGCCGTTCATACTCCGCCTTTTAGCTTCAAATACTGTAGATTCATCATCACTATCATCATCTGTGTCGCTTAGCATCAAGCTCGTGCTCAAGAATTTACCTAAAACAATTAGAAGAAAAAATTGCATTGTGGGATAAGCTTTAAGTTGTCTAATTTATCTTGGACAGAGTGACGTATGACAACAGCATTTTGGACATTATCTCAGACAGCTCTAAAAATTGCATTTCAAAAAAGCCGTCAGCAAAATCTAGATTTTAGAGTGATGTTTTGATGACTCCAAGTCATCGTTATCAAGCTAATTAAAGTACAAAAGTAGATGAGATGATTATCATCATCATCAACATTGTTTAACCTCGGATTTAAGAGTAGTTTGCAGTAGGTGGTATCTCTGAGCGATTACCCTCCTAACCATGATATACCACAGAGGACCTCAATATTTTCAGACTTCTGCATGTATAGTATAAAGTATATAGAAGTATAGTAGTAGTATAGTATATAGTATATAGTATATTTCATCTGCTTAACAATGATGACAAGGAGTCATCGAAAAGTCACTGTAAGATCTTGGCATCGCTGAATTTTATTCTTAAAAGTTTCACCAAACCTTTTGTTATTCGTTACAATAAAAACAGGCCCATTTTGTTCACAGAGTAGGGCGTTTCCACATGACGTCACGGCGGCCATGCTGGTGTTCCAAAAACAAAGAAATGGTGGCCATGATGGTGAAGCAAACTAATCCTCCGGGAATTGAAGTCTTTTTTTATGCAAATACCTTCTTTTGTTTCAGTTATCCAATATGGCTGCTGTTCACGTGAGTGAAAACGCTCCATCTGTGATTCTTGGATCAGGTGCTCGTTTCGAGAAAATCACTAACTTTCCGCGCCTACAATCTGCCTATTTTCGAAAGCTGGCCCCAGTTTTTCAAACGATGGATAGCGCTATCCACCGGATAAACACTAGCAAAACCAATTGAGTTATCCAGTGGATAGCGATTTATCCGGTGAATAGCGCTATCCACCCTTCGAACAACCGGGCTCTGGTCTTTCAACAGAGTTACAAGAGCCGAAAGAACATCATACTTGCAAAGTTTCACGCCTCAAAACCGCCTGGGTTTGCTCATAGAGAGAGAGAGAGCGACGGAGAGACATAGCGGAGTCCACAAAATTCGCCCGAAAAGTTTCGGGATTTCCGAGAAACAGACCCTGGAACCGATAAAAACGACACTAGCTGTTTTCGAAAGATGAAATCCGCGAATAATGTCATTTACGCTCTTCAGAGCAGCCTCAGAAACGATGGAGGTTGCGGATGGTTACAAAAACTGAACAGGCTTTTACTACGACTAAGCGTATTTAGGCGGAATCGGTCTGTGAACGTTGTTTGGAAGCTCAAGCAAGGACAACGACGGCAACGGGAAAGATATCTGAACATGGACACCGCGTTGTTATTCTTATAATTCAACGATTATTTCGTCGTTGCAATTAAGAATGTCTATAAACCCTTTAGGAATGAAGTTACAATGAATGATGTTGTAGATCCTTCGAGAAAAAAAAAACAAAAGAACCTCGACGGTGCAGACGTCCTCCCATATCCTCAAGTTTGGACATTTCATATCGTCATCGGTGGATAAAAATTAAAAAAAAGAAAAAAAGAACAAGAAGAAAGAAAGAAAAATGGACTGGTGCGGGTCGAAACCGGAAGTAAAAATTTACCATGCCAGGGGCCCGTTTCTCGAAAATCCCGAAACTTTACGGGCCATTTTCGGGTGTCACAATTCCCTTGGTATCTCGGAAACGGAGAGGATTTAAGTCGTCTAACTTCACAGTCATGTTTCTTTTAGTTACCTTGAAAACATGTTAGAAGATCGGCTTTCCAAAACAAGCGGTTGGCAGGTTCACAAATAGCTTTTCGGGTCCGAAAAGTTTTCGGGACTTTCGAGAAACGGGCCCCAGGACAGTATCCTTAAGCTTCCTAACATGTCCTGATACTAAATTTATAATGCAAAGGAAACCTCGCTCCCAGAGTTTTAAGCCTTGATTTAAAAAAGATACCTGTTTATTTTAACTGGATTTTTCCTACTTAACTTTAAGATCTTGAGAGAGCTGGATCCAGGAGAAAATGACGTCCAAGACTCACTAGTTTAAGAATGCAAAGCGTGTGTACGCCGCACAATTAATATGCAGCACGGGAGTAATGGCGGATCGTGAAATCCAAAACTTATACTCAAAGTTAACGGCCTTTGGATAAAAATCAAAGCTCAAAATTTTGCCAGTCAGGTGTTAAGAAAACACACTCTCAACATCTGTCTGTGGACTAAAAGAGTCTCGTGTTTAGGCACCATAATGTTTTTGCTCCTTGAATCCACTGTTTTTTAATCGTCCTCGTTCTAAACGCCGATAGTGCCTACGTTTCTATTTACGGGTACTTCCCCTCCCCAATATGTCTCCAATCTATCCGCTTAAAATACCCGGGATGGCAGCCAAACATTCGCGAAGAAGGTTTCTCAGCACGTACCCACTAAACCGATATGCTTGCACTGCAAGCTAATTAAAGCCTCAACAGACACACACCTCCTTTGGGTAGCATCTCCATGCTCTCCAGCTTATCGTCGTCGTCATCAATAACAGCATAGCGATGATGGCGTCTCTTTCCACGACCTCGTCTCCTGTACAAATCATGTCAACAAAACGTGCTTAAAACGAGTCCTGGCAGAAATTCTTAGCTTAACAAGGGCGGTGAAAATCCATGAACTCGCACACAAGGTAGCTACTTATGACGAAAGTTACTATATATGAAAGCTATAATGACATATATTTGAACTATGGGCTTTCATTTCGTTACCACTCAAGTAACGTTAACGTTAATAACTGCGTTGATCGCTAGCTCAGCCCCGGTAATTCCGCAACATTTCCATTTGTCAGCGGAATTCCCTAACGCTGAATTTCAAAGTTATATAAAGAGACTTTCAGACCCAAATTCTTGGTGAACCTCCATGGGTTATGTCACCGCTGCAAAACACACTAAAGATAACGGCAAATGGTAGAAAAAAATAATTATAATTTATAACGTGACGTGGAAATAAGGCAAACAAGAACAGAAGGAATAAAGTAAAAGAATAGACGAAAAATTCAACGGTGAAGGTGTCCCCTCGATACAACGTAAGAATGAATAACGGAACAAAGAAGGAGGTTGGAAAGTGACACAACAAAAAAGAAAAGCAGAAAAGAAAAACAACACACTGTTGGGATAAAAGAAAAGCGAATTTACGAGGACCCATTAAAAAAATGGAAAAGAGAAATGGGATACAAGAAATTAGAGTATGGAGCTCGAGGTATGAAAATAGGGCTAGGGTTAGAGAAACAGAATACAGTGCCATCAGTCCAGGAAGGCGAAACTGCTGTGTTCTCCCCTAGATGATATGCCTTCAAAGTACACCATTAATTATTGGCGCTAGCCATTCCAATGCTAAATCTTTATGCAACGAATATGAGGTTTATCTTTTCGGTAGTTATTTGAGCGGGGGGATTGACAGCCAGCTGATCGTTTGATACAAATAAGCCCTGGATAAAATAAAACAATACGGAGGATATTTCTGCTTTGGGAGACCAGCTCGACAGCTTTGCCAGTACTAAAGCTTACCGATCGGACGTTGGAAGGGCAAGCCAGACCTTAGGTCAGCTTTTTACATTTTATGGAATGAAATTGAAGACAAAAACCTCTATTTATAGGAGAATTGTCCAAGAAAACCATACAATACCTATGGTCAGTAGAAGCAGCATCTTCCGATACCAAAGGAGCGTGGACATTTAGAACTACGTTTTCACGACGACGTCTAGAAACAGAGAAAGATAGAGAGACAGAGGAGAGAAAGCGAAGATGAGAGGAAAACAGTTCAAGAAGATTGAAAAACCGCAAGGACATCGCGGTAAAGAAAGTTTCCGCCAATGACGAGATTTAAAGATATGTTGGAACATAGTACACCTACATGCTATAGAATATAACACTAATCGGGACAACGCTTTGATGTAACGGGATGCACGCTGTGTTACTGGCGTTTATTCGCGCGAACTTGATATTGCGTTTCTGCTGGCTGTGACCTTCATAAATTAATGGTAGTGACAATTGATTTATGCACGGTCACCGCACATATGACTTCAGTTTCATGGAGGTTTACCAACAGTGGTACGTCCTCAGCCACAGCGCGTAGGTTCTTTAACGACTCACATTGATGATGGCTTTACTTTTACTATTACACACCTTCCCATTAAGAAGCATATGACCCAAACAAGTCCCCCAATAGCCATAATGATACCAAAGATTATTACTGTCACATAGAGGATACTCCAGTCTGCAAATAATACAACTGAAAGTCAGAAATTTCGACGCAAATGAAAGGTACATAATATATAGAGATTATTATATATTTTTTAATTGATTTATAGAAACTTATTATTTGTTATACTAGGTTATTTTGATTTATTTTTAGCTGCACATAAAGCGTGTATGATAATTTGTATTGATATAGAGCGGTTTTCAGTAGCGTGTCGAAAGTAATTAGTGAATTACTTTGGTTTTGCATTACTTCACTTAGTGATTGGTTCAAAGTTCTCGCGCCACTTTTTCAACCAATCAGAAGTGAAACCAAAACCAATCGTGGCTCGCGCGTGCACATTTTCCCGCGCTTTGTGTCGGCTACGTGTAATTACTTCGAATTTTGCTTGGTTGACTGGATTGTCTCCGTCCTTTTTGATTGGCCAAAGTAATTACTTTGGTTTTGGTTTTACGACACTCATTTGAAAACCGCTCTATGCGCTACAGAAACCAATAAATTATTATTATTATTTCGTTTCTCCCTAAACTTCCAGTTGTTCAAATTTTACAAAGAATATGCGGAATTTACAATTCAAAGCGATATTCTTGACTTAAGATGGACAGTGTCTCTAATGTGTGGAAAGTAAGTTGAATGAATAGACGGCTTTCACGATCTCGCAGTTCTGTGAGATTACCCATTTCTGGCATTGTCTAATTAGATTGTTTTTGTCCTTTATACCTATTTTATCCAAGTCAATTACAAGCTGTTTATTATAACCTGCTAGGAAATCAAACACAGTGTTCACTTGAGTAACACTAATTCTGGGGTAAAGTCTCTTCAGGCCAGCTCTAAGGTCTGTGTATTTGTGCTGCTTGTATAAGGATCGCTCATCAATACATCCTTCCTTCAATCAGGATCCATTATTATTATTACAGGGCTTGAAATTAGCGAAAAAATCCAGTCGCAATTTTAAGACAAGATACGAAAATGTAGTCGCAATTTCGCAAAACTTAGTGCCAAAATCGTCGCGCTGCATTGTGTTGTCAGCGGTGTAGCAAAACAAAATATGAGCCCACAATACCTGTGTTGAAAGAAACCGCTGAAAATGGCGAATGCTATCGAAGGGATGGAGTTGTGCACGTAACATCGCGGCGACATTACGCAACAATTACGGAATCTTCAGATTGAAAGAAAACTCAAGGCGAGAAACAAAAGATTTTTGTCATTTCTTCATTTGCTTTAGTAAAACGAGCAGCCAAGTGGCAACTGCTAACCCTTTTGTTTCGAAAGAGCGAAGATGAAAACAAGTCGCCAGATATTTTAGTCGCAAAGGGAAAAAATTCAGTCGCAAATGCGACTGTATTGGTCGCAATTTCAAGCTCTGTTAAATAATAAATAAATAAATAATAATAATAATAATAATAATAATAATAATAATAATAATAATAATAATAATAATAAGAAGAAGAATTATTATTATTATTATTATCATCATTAAATAATACAAGGTGAATTAAAATGTCTTCGGCGTCGCAATCATCATTATTATCATTATCATGAGCATCGGCGTCGTCATTTTCGTCATCATCACCGTCATTGTAAGCATTGTCGTCATCATCATCATTATCATCATTATCATCGCCGACGTCATCATTATCATCATCATCATTAACATCATCATCATTAACATCATCGTAATCATCATATCATCATCATAGTCGTCGTCATCGCCATCGTTAGCATCTTACGCTTCATTATCGTCGTCTACGTCATAACTATCTGTCAACATTATCCAGATGGAGCTTGAGCAAGGACCAATAACGTCCAAGTCGTTCGGCATGAAAAAACGAATAACAGCATAATCATGAAGAGTGTGAAAATCTATGATAGGTTTTACAACTCCGTTACATACACTAAACACAAATTCTGTCATTTCACGTCGTTGTCTGGCAAAGAAACGAACCAAAATAAAAAAATGCACAGGTCGTGCACAGCCAATGGTTTCAAGCGTCACAGCTAGCGTTTTTGTGGCGTTCTGGTAACTCCATCGCTGCTCAAACTCCTATTATCTGATCATCGTCATCATCATCATAATCATCATCATCAACAGTACCACGGTCATCGCTTTTGTCACCGTAAATTTTGGCCATCGTTATTGCCACCAACATCGTCGCCATCATCACCAACCACAGCGTCATCATAATTGTATCATTATCAATATTATACTTACCACAGTTACTTTCTTTGCTGCCGAAGTGAAATTTGAAAAAATCTTGCATCCAAAAGCTCTCACAGACGCACATTTTGGTGCTGCGGTCGCAGTAGCCGTGCCCTGAACAGTTGTTCCTACAAACTAACAGCAAATACGTTCCATTGTCATGTTCATCCAGGAATAAAGTTAGATTCTAACATCCCAAAAAATTAACTTAATGGTTGTTAGGTAATGGGGTTGTTAGGTAGTGGGGCGGGGTGAGTGTTTAATATTAGGGAGCTTAAGCACGCGCGTTTTAGAGACGCGGACGGCAACCGGAACTGAGCTGTTTTCTCGTTTAACTTGTCTTCACTGCAACCACATTTACCTTCGTAAGTATCTTTTCTCCATTAGAGATGATTAGTATAAAGATCTGGGAGACACCACCGCCCTAGCACGCAAAATGTTCTCTTCCGGTTGCCCTCCGCGTCTAAAAAACTAAGCTCCCTAATAAAAAGAATCAAACGAAACACAACAAAGAGGCTGCAACCCCTCGCCCAACACACGCGTAGAAACAAACACCACACAGACCACTCGGATAAGAACTCAAGCAAAATCACAACTATCATTTAATTCTCCATTTACTTCAATACCTCTGTGAAATCGAGTAGAAAAGCGAAGTCTTTAGTAAAAAAAAAAAAAGGTTTCATTCATGCTCAAATTAGAATTAACGAACACAGAAAGCGCACCAAGACTCGCATTAAAACCGAGGGTGAAGTCAACTAGGTAATCAAGTTAATCCTCGAAATGTAGAGGTGATCAACTTAAAGTTAAAGCATCGCATACGTCATGGGTTAGAAACCCGTCGAAGCCGCCTGAATTTTTCAGGTGTCTATCAGTAAAAAAAACAAAACAATTTCTACATTTCGTCTACAACCCGCACTTCAAATATATCCACCACTTTCATTCAAATGGAATGATGAGCTATGTTAGAGCGAGTTTCAGTCGAGTGTCGTAAAACCAAAACCAAAGTAATCAATTTGGCCAATCAAAAAGGACGGAGACAATCCGGTAAACCAATCAAAACTCGAATTAAGTAATTACACGTAGCCGACACATAGCGCGGGAAAATGTGCACGCGCGAGCCACGATTGGTTTGGTTTCACTTCTGATTGGTTGAAAAAGTGGCGCGAGAACTTTGAACCAATCACTGAGTGAAGTAATGCAACTGAAAATCGCTCTTATCTTCTTGCCCACGTTAATTTCAGGAATACTTACTGTATGCTTCGACTTTCAACATTCTGAATTCAAAAAAGCCTTCTTCATTTCCAATCTTTTCCTTTAGTAGTCCAGCTACTTCATAGCCATCCCTGGCCGTGGAAACTTTATCTTTCACGTAAAACATCACTTTAAGGCTGTCCAAAAACAAGAAAATGCTTTATGTGAACTAATCACTATTTGAGTTCATGAAAATTAGTTTGCATGTCTGTATAATCCTCAAAAAAATCAAACAAACAAAAAATCAAAAACAAACTTTAGTTTAATGGTTGGGTTCCCTAGGGTCAAACACTGGTATACCTGTGCCCCACTCCTGCTTCTTTTAGATGTTCAACTATAATATCTTCATCCTGCACATCTAGAATCACCGCCAATTTACGAATCAACTGCTCCTGTAAATACCAATGACAAACATGAAGTTATATTATCGACAATTATACTAGAGGAAAATTGGAGAAAAAAGACTTTACGTAGTCTCCCGAGTGACTCATTGAACCAAGGCCATGAAATTAAGTTCAGATGATATAAAGTTAAACTTCTAGGAATGAAAGGTCTAAAGGGAGCAACCGCAAACAATCACTGCTTTTAAACATCAGCCAATTAAATGAATATTTTTACCTTGTTTTCTTCGGTAAATTTAGTTATATCCACATCGAGGTACAACTCCGCAAGATGAACACTGTTTTCATCTACAAAAGAAAAGAAACAAAGTCTTTAAAGTAAAACGTTATGCAAACGTAGCATTTTAAAAAAAATGACATATACGTTTGGTGTCTACAACGGGATTCCAAGCCATTACTTCTGCGATGCCGGAACAATGAAGCAGTTTTTTCTTTGATTTGAAACAAAAGCAGTGAACGAAAGCATAAGTAAATGAATGCAGAAATAACGAACGAGTCAGTCAGCCAGCAAGTCAATACAAACAAATAAATAAATGTATCTCTCAGATAGTACGCGCGCTGTTATTGGCTGATTTAGCAGGCCGTCAGTCTGCTTTATGACCCGCTGAAGTTGAAAGTTGGATAAAATATTCTCTAGCGAGTTTTTTCTGTCGTTTACGTTACGTAAACTTTACTATTTCAAAAAGCCAAGAGGATTTTACATGGCAACCTTTGCGGCAGTTGAACCTTCCGCTTGACATCAATTAGTTTCCTTTTCCGCGCGGCTGATTCCCTCATAGATATCATAAGCATTTTGCTAACCTCGTTTTCTCGGTCCGTATACTGTAAAATTACGGATCCTCGTATTTCCCCGTTGATTCATGGCCCGCGCGCTTCACGCCTGGGCCAAAATCAACTGGAAACTAAACTCGGTCCGTAATTTTACAGTACGGACTTCGAAGTCGGTTAGTAAGAGGTATTGATTTTTTTCTCAATGCGCGAGCGGGCGGAATTCTGCGAATCCTGCGATCTGATTAGATCTGGGAGTGGGCAGAATTTTTATATCTTGCCCGCCAACCCGGACGGAATCCTAGCCCTGGTTGCGTGAGTTTGTGTGATGAGCCGCCGTTAGGACCAAAAGTAGATTTTTGAAGCCTTTTTAAATGTTTTTAAAAGTAAACAGTGTTGCTTTACAAATTAATAAATATTGTGAACAGAATCAACCGATCATTGCTATATTGCTTGATATTTCTATTTTGATAATAAGAATCTTAGGCTAACCTTAAGCAATGGTTCCCAGTCAGCACATCTTTTTTACGAAAACACAAACAAGTTATTCACGGCCTTGGTCGGTCAGTATAGGAACGAATTGTGCCCTCAGTCTCGAGTACGGCCCAAGGCCGCATTAATGGCAAACGGAAAACGTCAGCGTGAAATAAGTGTTTTTCCAAAAATCAAAGAAATCAGTGAGTCAGTCAGTTAGAAAGACAGTCAAATCTGTCAGTCAATGAAAATTAGTCACTTAAAATCAGTCAGACAGCCAGTCAGTCAGCAAGACAGTCAAATCAGTCAGTCAGTAAAAATTAGTCACTCAAATTCAGTCAGTCAGTCAGCAAGACAGTCAAAATAAGTCACTCGCACAGTCAAAAATCAGTCAGTAGATCACTCAGTCAGTCAAGATCAGTAATTCATTCCCTCAGTCAGCGAGTTAGTCAGTTAT
>NC_090896.1:44926004-44928504 GCF_036669925.1 Montipora capricornis
AAACTGTATCCTGGCCACATGCACCGCATGAAGAGTCTTTCTTGAGAATGCCGAAATCGAGCAAGCAAAAGAAAGGTTCTGCAAGCAGGGTGGAACGGCACAGAAATGTACACAAATGGGAAACGCGCGTGCTGGGCGTGCAGAGCTATTGTTTTGCTCATTAAACTTATTGTTGTGTGGCATTCTCGTAGCCGTCGTCGTCGTCGTACTTGAGTAAGGTTCCCATTATCTTACTTGGACTGTTCCCAGTGGTACTTCACAATTTTTTGATCATCGTGACTTGCAGACGCATCAAGTACAGTCGAGTCGTCAGGATACACAAGGTCCTGTGGAGGATACAAAAACAATGGTCGACAGAGTCATGCAGTCAATGCAGGCAAATTCCTACCGTGTAGAAATTGTTGTGTCGTTGGTTTTGGTGGGAGAGCTCGTTCGTGTGTGTGGGGTAGCTTGTAATATAAGGGTTGGGGTTTTGTGTGTAACAAATGAATTCGCTGTGATGCAACAACAGCCAAGTTCACTTCCACCGAAAAAAACATTAACATTTTTCATTCTGACACGCAAATTGTTTGACTTTTAGTTTCTTCCCTCATCGGAATTCTCAGAACACTTGGTCGAGAAGGGATTGGAAAGAGTTCTTACGTGCAATGATCTGTTCCATTTTGTAAACCTCTCTGACCACTATAGCTATTTGGTCGACTTCCTATGGGACTCCGCCTCTCACCGTTAAGACCCAATGTGTGTATTTCAAGTTACTACTTCAAAACAACCACATACAAGACTTGAAAAACAGAACACTTAATCTTACCTTATCAGAGCCCGCCACTGCCACAGGCGGGGCATTCTTCTCTGGTTGAACTACCACAGTCACGGTAGAGCTGGCTGTTTGCCCCCCAGTATCCGTTACTTTGAGCACAAATGCATAGTCGCCAACCACCATGTTGGATACTTTCAGTATTGGGGAGCTTGTACCCTATGCAAACCAGAAAAAGAAGTTCTTTGTTATCTATCAAAATACCGGCGCTTTTTCACACTAATAACTCAAATCCCGTTGTTGGACAAGATTAATGAATATTCACATAATTAATACTATCTTCCTGGGTTAGGGTTATCTCCCAGTTACGTCATCACCTTCGTCGCCGCCATAATCATCATCATTATCGTTTTCATTCGACAAATTAGAAGAAAATAGGTCCGCAGTGCGTACATTAGCTCTAGAGCTAATATCTGATTACGGTTAGCTTTCAATATTGTTCCTCTCAATCATCAAAATAAGATAATTGACACACAACCGTCTTGAAATGCTTATTTTCAAGATGAGGGTTATTGGGTAAAGTTTTATGCAGATGTCATTTTGACAACAGAGGTTGCACATGTAACCTGACGATTTAAGGAACTGAAAAAATGTCAGCATCATGTCTCATAGTGGGCTGATAGATTCAGTCATGATTTTGTTTACGTAACCAAGTGGAATTGAGTTCTGAGTTTGTCCAGGGCAAGTGATGTGAAATCAACTCCAGGGAATTTAAATTATTAAACATTATTAAAAACTCTCCAATTATATCAATTGTTATAATTGTTATTTTTGCAATTGATACCTGCATATCTCCTACAGCAGGACTGGAGGGCGTCTTGCTCCATTCGTAACTAACAATTCCCTATTAAAGGAACAAAAAACAAGAATGCTTCAAACGAAGCTCTCAAACATAGCCACAGCAACCAGCGAGTTACTTCAGTCGGTCATTTTACATGACCCCAGCATTTTTTGTAAGTGGACTCCTACGCAACATTCCCTACCCCCTCCCCCACATATTGATTTAAATGAAATTAATATTGTAAGGCACCTTATCATCAGTGCTTCCATTGGCATACAGTGTGACATGGTCCACAGGAAGTACAATCACCAAGTCATTCCCAGCACGTGCCACAGGAGGATAATCTTTCTCTAACAAAGAAACGACGCATACACTATCAGCGTACGACAGTACTGCACCATATTTAATATCAAGGACTTAAATTAAGGACTGCGTGGGTGACTAATACGGTGACCGGAAGTGATATTTTTTTATCGCCAAGCGAAGGTGGACTGGTTTCTAGCCGTAGTACGCTTTCCGAATGCGTAGGAGATCATGGCCGCCCGTAGTGGAAAGTACGTAAGTATTTTGCTGTACTTGACATGTTTAATATGTTATTGTTTCAACCTAAATGGCAAGATACTGGCATTTTAACCTATTTTGATCATCTTCGGTGATTTCTAAACAATTATTTGTCGACTTTGAGCTCAAAATGCGGTAGCAGCTGGCGCGAACAACAACGTGGCTTTTACCAGATGATTCACGGTTTTTCTGAGCTTTCACAGTAATTCTCGCCGCTACTTTTTGCGTGTCTTTTCCCAAGATGAAAGTACTTTAGCAATTGAAACTTATGCATATACATGTATCAGCATTTGAGCGACAAAAGCGAATGACGAGATCAAGTTCGATATGTGTTTAAGTTAATC
>NC_090896.1:44933504-44951004 GCF_036669925.1 Montipora capricornis
AAAAATGATTGCTTTTAAACGTTTTCAAAGCTGGATGACCCTTGATTCCAATTTGAAGTATCAACCTTCAAGCCCTTGCCTGTGATATGCATCTTAAACTGGACTGTTTTCAACACTTACAAAACGTTTTGCTGAGGAAGGAAGCGAAATGTACGCAAGTGCAAAGTTATTGTTGCCCACGAAACCTATTTCTTTGTGACCTTGTATCATCCTTGTTGTTATTGTTATCGATTGGTTAAGGACGGTGCCTCCTATTGTTATTGCGCATACGTTCTGCGCATCTCGAGATACTCGGGTTTCCTATCAGTGAAGCTTACTATTATACAGGGATATTTTTGCGCGGTTTAAAACTATCCGGAGAAAGTAGATCTTAGTAAGTACTCTTGGTATCCAAAAAGAAAATTGGGGGTAACCATGCATTTTTGAGAGATATTTAAGCTTCCGTTTGAGAAAGAACGCCATACATTGCTTTGTATTATTTTTAAAGCTTTTTACAAATATTATTCATGAATTATATTAGAAAAACGCGTGGTTACCGCCAATTTTCTTGTTGGATTTCGATAACTCTAGTCAAGATCTACATTTCCTGCATAATCATAAACCGGCGCAAAAATATCTTTGAATTAGTAGGCACCGTCCTTAAGCTCACTATTATCTACTCTGAACCAGCTTAACTAGACACATACTTGAATGTGTATATTCCTGGCACTAATGACTTGAGTTGCAGTACAGGGGTATCAACCCCAGAGCTCATCATCTTGTTCTTGTCATTAAGGGGGCCTTTCACCTCTTCCCATTTATACTGAACGATCTTATCGTCGTCTGAACTTTCTACAATACAGAAGCAAACACATTGTTTGCCAGGCTCACCACATTAATGTGCTTAAACATCATTAACTCAAAATGTGGTAGGTGTCAGTTGGAGGAACCTTAGTAATTCAATCGTGGCTCTCTACCTCAGTCCTCGATGACTCCTGCCATAGGCAGTAAAATCGATAACATCAATTCTTAAATCATTAATCACAATGGGGTAATCAGTCTGAACATGAGTTAGGTATCAAAAGACAATAATGCTCACTTGCACATGCTGGAAACTTGATTGTGATGAATGTACACGTCGTGTTATGTTTGCGTTAGTTTTGTAAATTTTTCAGGCTTTCTGTGCAACATGATCTTAGTCACAGCTTGAATGCCGGGCGGAATAATTGGAGTTGTCGAATATACATGTACGGAACACAAGGAGTTTTATATTTGATTTCATCCAATTTCTTTATGTTTTGCTTTCATTTATCACTGAGTTATGCGTTTGCTACTGTTTTCTTAAGTGACACACAGCACTGTAATTTTTAGTTTCACCACATGCAATATTAATTTTAACAAAAATCCAAGTGGGATAGTGAATCCTCTAATGTTCAATTGCCCTTCAGCATGATGACGTCTGACTAGCAAATTTCACCAGCAAGCCTCGAATTCAAAAATCAAACTTGTAAATTTAGCATGAGCTAAGAATTTTAAACCCACGTGCAAAGAGTATTGAATGTCCATATGATGAAAATAATAATTATTTTGTGCAAACAAAGCTTGGTGGTGAAGTGACATGTAGCTACACATAGTCAGTCATCATCATGCATAAGGCCCATTAGTATAAATACACACTGTCAGGTGATTATACAAAATCGCGTGGTCTCATTGGCTCGCTATCTCGGATTATCAGCCGATAATCACCTCGACGGACAAAATGGCTGCCAGTAGTCGTTTTGCCACTGTAATTGAAGATGATTTTCGCGTTGAAATGGTTTCTTTTTCTCTTTTTTGAAATAATCACCTGTCTCAGGCTCACTGATTATCGTTGAATATTCACGGATAATCACTTCGCCTTCGGCGAATAATTGTTAATTAATCAATTATATACCGGTATATAATATAAGGTAAGTTAACATATTATAGCCACCAAAAAAAAAAAGGCCATTTGGTGAAAATAAGATACTCACTCGATCCATCAAGAACAACCTCGTTTGTAGGTAGCGTGATTGTTTGTTCTTTTGGTGAGATGTCAGCACGTGGTGGCTTGTTAATCCGAGGAGCTGAAATTAACCAAACCTTTTGTTAACAACTTTACTGATATAAAGCAGAAGGTGGGTGCATGAGGCATCCAGGAGCTTCCACTATTGGCAGCCAGCTCCTCCTGTTGATGGAGACTGCTCTCATGGCTGGGAAATTGTGGCCACCCAGCCATGAGCCACCAATGCAGCACAGAAGACAGGGGTGTCTTGAAAACAAAGACCCCTATTAAAGACCCCAAAGACCCTTAGCTAATTATATATGTAAGACTCAAAAAAGAAAAATTCAAAGTAAACCAAAACCCTCAATAAACTAAACCTAAACTTTAGGCCCAGGGTTAGCCAAATTGAGGGTTTTGCCCTGGTGAAAATCCTTAAAGGATCTTTAAAGATCTTCAAAGACCTTCAAAGACCTGACAAAGATCTTTAAAGATGAAGATCTTCACAGGATCCTTGAAGGATCTTTAAAGGATCTTCAAAGATTTTCTAACATTGAGGAGTCTTGGGATACTTCATCAAGATCCTTGAGGACATTATCAGGATCTTGCAAAGATCTTACCAAGATCCACACACAAAATCTTGGAAAGATCCTCAAAAGGATCCTTGAAGATCCTCAAAGAGTGACTGAGGATCTTACAAGGATCTTAAAAGGATCTTAATAAAATCTTTGACAGGATCCTTAAAGATCATACTAGGATCTTTTGAGGATCTTTGAAGGATCCTTATAGTGATCTTGAAAGAAACCTTAAAAGGATCCTCGAAAGATCCTCGAGGATTGTATGAGGATCCTTTAAGGATCCTAAAAGAATCTTCAGAGGTATCTTGAAAAGATCTTTATCAGGATCCTTAAAGATCCTATGAGGATCCTTCAAGGATCTTAAAAGGATCCTTAAAGTGATCTTGAAAGGATCTTTGTTACGATCCTTGGAAGATCCTATGAGGATCCTTCAAGGATCTTAAAAGGATCCTTATAGTAATCTTGAAAGGAACTTTATTAGGCTCCTTGAAGGATCCTATGAGGATCCTTCACGGATCTTAAAAGGAACCTTAAAGTGATCTTGAAAGGATCTCCGTTAGGATCCTTGAAAGATCCTATGAGGATCTTTCAAGGATCTAAAAGAGTGATCTTGATCCTTCAAGGATAAGGATCTTATAAGGACCTTTTTAGGAGTGAAGTGTATAAAATCCCTAAAGATCCTATGAGGTAATTACGCACATGTACCATCAAGCATCGTTAAGGAACCAAACTTTGAACATAAAAATAATCACGCTGTACACGAATCAATTAAAAAGAAAACGTTTATTCTGATGTAATCCATTGATTGTCGGAAATATCAGTAACAGATTACCTTGTTTGATGAACTCGTAATAGCTGCAGGCCGGGCCAGAAGCAATATGAAACAATATACTCTCGAAATATCAAAGAATTCGTGTCAGCACGTAATCCTTTAAAAAAATACCAGGGCTAAAATACAGAATTCAGGGCCACATCTAGAGACTCTAGTGACGAATCGGCTCGATCAGTATCTTTTCACATTCCTTTAAGGGTTAATTCGATGAGTCTGCTATGACTTTTGCTCACTTTTTCTTTAAAGTACAGTCCGATGAATCGGAGGGTTGTAATCCTCCGCCATCTTGGATAAAACGCGAGAGATAAGACTGGAAACTAGTGAGCCATTTCCCTTTTGGTCAGCAGTCACCAACGATCTCTTACAGTTCGGCGGTTTTATTCTAAGTTTGAATCAACGAGCATAAATCTTATGATTCATGATTGTTTTGCCCTTTAAATACTGATTCAAAACGAGGAAATGCATACAGCAATCCAAGTACAAAGGTAGGCGCTAATTATAAGCAGATAATATTTGAGTTGATAACTTATTGTCCTTAAAAATGACGATAGACTAAATTGGCTAACTCAACCAATTCAAATCTCTCGGGGTTAAGATTCTTTGTGTGTTTAATTTGCATGGCAATGAAGCATTCACATTTAAAATGATATGGCAATACTGGAACAAAACGTTTTATTTCGAAAAGATTTTAATTGCGTACAACATTGAGTTAGCCGAAATTCGAATTTTTCAAACTTCAAGTCCCAAAATAATTTGATATGTACAGGCAAGGATTATAATTCGGCTTACTTGCTCTAATCCTGTAAAAAATAGGTGAACCTTTAACGAGATTACTTACTAGTAATAAGGTTTACATCAAAAGAGTGGTTGTTGCAAATTATATGATTGGCAAAGGATCCCTTCGATTCTCTGTAAATGCTACGTGTCTGAGGTTCATAGCAATTTTCAAATTAAAGGTTAGGTGACGCACATTTATTTCCACTTCCACGGCATGACTTGCGAGTACATGTGGAATTCATGATAATCAATATGAGTAATTTGCCCTTATGGCTTTGTTTTTCTTTCAGGATGCGTAACTGCAAAATATTCAGAAAAAGTTCTCAAAAAGCAGCCTCATCCGACAATAGCACCAAATACTGAGTGAAGAAAAAAATTAGTAATAAAAAGATAGATATAATGAAATAAATACAAATGTGTTAGGTAAAATCAAACGTTATTGTTGTAGTACATGTACTTGTACTTGTAATGTTTCTCTTTCGCTGTTTTTCTAGGCTACAATTTAAGGTTTTTGTCTTATTTTTAAGAAACATTTTCTCAATAAAAATGGCTGTTTGTGAAAATATTTTAAATATTCCCAGCCATATCTTCGATATTAATGAGTACTTGATAAAAACTGTATGAGTATCTATATTTTATCTCTGTTGTTTCTATGATTATTAATACACATTCAAGTCATATTATAGGTAATTTTGAGAAATTGGTTTACTGTATGCAGCTAGACTTTTAATTAATGGATAACCATGCATGTGACCAAATAACTCCAAAAGCTACTATGATTGTCAGTTGAATAAGATGTGAGCAAAGTTGTCACAGAGTTTCAATGTTAAAACAACAGTGTTGTCAAAGGCAACTTGATCCACATCAAGTGTGTGAAAAACAATAGTCAGTGCATCATTTGTTCAGGTTTGTTAGATTTTTATTGTATTCTTCCCATCCCTTTGACCCAGGAGTTAGTGGCAATTTTGGATAACAAGCCAGGGTGATAAGCCTTACCAAACTTCACTTGCATCTTACTCAAGTGAGAATCGTAGTGTGTAGCTGTTTTTCATTCAGTTCAATAAAGAATGCTAGCAAATAAAGTCGGATATTGATTTCCCATGATTCATCATTGTTATTTTACTTCAATCATACTTAGCATTATAACATAAATAGTTTACAGACAAATGAAGCATTTTATGTATTGAAGTTTCTCTTTTACAGAAAGAAAGCTCCTTTTTCCAGGTTAAATAAAAGAATTTGTACATCAAACTGCAGTCCAATAAGTGCAATTCAGGGTGAGAAGGTGGGCAATAAAATTAATAATCTTGGCTAAGTTCCTGTAAAGTCCTAAATGATATTTAAACATAAACATCCTCAAGGATCTTGCAAATGATCTTGGCAAGGGTTTTTGAAGATCCTCAAGGATCTTGCACCAGATCTTTGAAGATCCTTAAGGATCTTGGATATGGTTTTTGAAGATCCCCAAGGATCTTTGGTTGGTTCCTTCAACATCCTCAAGGATCTTTGATGATCTTCAAAGATCTTGGTCAGGATCTTTAAAAATCCTTGAGGATCTTGCACAGGATCTTGGACAGGATCTTTGAAGATCCTCAAGGATCTTGGACAGGATCTTCGAAGATCCTCAAGGATCCTTGAAGATCTTGGCAAGGATCTTCGAGGATCTTGGCAAGAAAGGCTAAGATCTTTAAGGATCTTTAAGGATCCTAGGTAGGATCCTTGAGGATTTCAGAAAAGATCCTTAGAAAGATCCTCAAAAAGATCTTTGAGGAGTCTTTAAGGATCTTCAAAGATCCTTCAAAGATTTTCACCAGGGTGGGTTACTTTCTTCGTTTTCAAGTCTTAGGATCTTTATAGGGGTCTTTGTTTTCAAGACATCCCAGAAGACAGGCACCTGTCACACTCATAAAAGCAGTGGAAAAAGGGAGGGGAGGGAAGGAGAAAAACAACTGCTAAAAACGCTCCATGAACACGCTTTTACCACAACACAACCTACATGCATGGTATGCTATGGTGTACATCCTACATAACAGGAGACAAGGGCAGGAAATCATGGTGCATGCACTGACTTAACAGAGCTGCTGACCACAAAGTTCTGGCACATACATGTACAGTATAAAGCACTCCTGATGTTAACTGGATTCAGCTTGTACAGACACTAAATACTATTCTGATACCATTCTTTCAACTATCAACGTTAACCAAAAATGCCGACCGGTGAAACCTTGCAACAGGAGCTGAAACACGATCTCTACATTTCTTTTACAGTAACTCATTACCCTTTACTCCCTTTCCTCCCATCTGACCAAGTTTGTTTTTACTCTTTGTTTTGACTGTGAGGAACTGCAACAGGAAGTACCGTAGAAACCCACAGATAAGCCAGCCTTACCCGCTAATGTGCGAAGCCAAAAGAAAGAAATCTCCAATTTAATTAGCATGGTGTGAAAATTATTTGTTTTCACCGGAATTAGTTCCTGTTTTGTATTCAAACTTCAAGCAGCATGGACTACATATTAAATATCTGTTAGTACTGGGGATATATGAATCATTAAATTTAATTTACCTGGGAGTACTGTAACATTGATGTATGCATATCCATATGCTTGGTTTGACCCTGTTGCTTTCACTTTAAACTGATATATTCCTGTCTGGTCCAGCTGTTGAGAAAAGGAAAAAAATTATTGTGGAATGCAGTTTTGCTAAGGTCAGTTACATGTATTAATTATTTATTATAAAATAAACAAACAAACAGAAAAACAAAGGACCATAGTTGCTTAGATTTGTGTCTTCAATTAAAAAAGGGTGTGCTACATGTATCACGTTTACATCATTGACTTGTACAGTGCCTAGTTGGGCCAAGGAAGACACCCTATTCAAACAACTCCTTAATTTTGAAAATTTGCTGAGGAGTTTTTTTTAAGGCTTTTTTTCCTTTCATTCAATTTGTTATAAATCTAATCAATGATAATGATTTCAATACATTAGTGTTAAGTACTTCCAACAGCTCATCTACATGTAGGCTATAAGTTTGTAGATTTGATGGAGCATATTATTACAGAGTACAAAAACAGTACAACTTATTTTCATTTTGTTAAAAATATTTTAACTTTAAACTTTCCAAACAAACTATTACATTTAGATTGTCTGCTTGATTGTTCATGGGGAATCTTTGAAATATATCTTTATCCATTACAAAACAAGTAATTTCCACCACCAAAGGTGAAGCAAGGGGGTGTGTAACAGGTCCGCCTACCGTTGAATCCCCTTCAGGGGAGGGGTGTGACAGAAAATAATTACCTGACTTAGTATAACCCGTCTGGAGTCCTGTCCCTCCATGTAACCATGGCTACCTTCAGGAGCAGAGATCTGCTGCCAGTGGTATGAATACGGATTATCTGATCAATAAACAAAACAAACCTATTTTCACCGACATGTATGAACACAAAATCCTAAAATTAATTATTTTCAGTTGGTAAAATCAACCTTGTACAACCACATTACAGTTACTGCATGTGCAAGGTGATGCAAAAAAATCTAGTAATACCTGATGTTTCCTTGGGCCAAGCACTGGCATACAAGCTCACAGTATTCACAGGTAGAGTTAATACTCTGTCTTCACCAGCAGAAACTTGAAGGGATGGTCGAGGCACTGGCAGACAACAAAATTGCACAAAGAATAATGTATAGTGTTTAGCAGTAGCACACTAGCTTTCTAGTTGTCTTTCAATAATGCAATAAACTGACTTTTTTCTGAGAAAACAAAGCATCCCATGTAAATTGCCATTTTGCAGGGGGTTTATTAAGGGCTTTGCACCTGGTAATTGACCACCAGTGCACACTCTTTCTGCACATGTTAGAATTGCTGCTTTCATATTTTCTGCTTACTTTATTACAGTATATAAAAGACATTACAGATGCCGAGTTGCCAAATGCTTAATTGAACAATTGGACACCTGTTATTTATTTTCGTATTCTTCTTTTTAAAAATTTTCCTTTTAAGCAAGTTTTGAAAAAGAAAGTTATTTGAAACTCACCTGTAGTTGGAAGTTTTGGTGATGGTTTCTCAGTTGTTATCCCTAAAAAGTAAATATATGATAGCTATGGAATCAGAGAAACATATATTAATTTAAAAGTAACCAGTACTATTATTACTAGCGTGAAAAAACATTTCATGTGCAGTACTTCCTCTCAAGGTTACATACACGCGTGAAAGGAAGAAAATAAGACAGAGAAATAAAATGGAATGAATGGAAATACATGTAAATGAAAAAAGATAGAGGAAAGATGAAAAGAGAAGTAAAAATATAATATTAATAACAAGAAAAAAAGGAAAATATAATAAATTATATTTTTATTGAACAGTAATCCAATATAAAACAATCCAAAATATTATTTACTTTGTACTTTTAAATGTTCCAGATACAACTTAAAATACTTATTAAAATAATTCATTCCAATATACTAGCAGTGATGGTCTCTCTTTCGAAAAAATTAATACTTACAATGTATATTGAATGATACAGGAAAATTTTAAGGACTAGTCTAAGTTTCATATTAATTTTTTGTTCAATTTGTTCACAAAAAGCCACCTCACCATTTTTTTTATTATTTTCAGTTTTATTAGTCACTGGTCCTGCAAATGAAAAACACATTAAAAAATCAATAATGTTCAACACTGTACATGCATACAATTACAGTGTATATCATTATTGTAATTTTACTTATTATTAATAGGAAGGATTAGTTGATGGTTGGATAGGTGGCTAAATCTTATCAGGAACTTTGTATCCTTGGGCTATTGTTTTGACACCATTAGTACTTAAATCAAGTTTTTTTGTTCTAAATCGTTACCTAAATGAACCACTAAAAACACGAATGAACAAATAAATTATTATAAGAGGCTGCCTTTATTTAATAGGCAATAATATTCTGACATGAAAATATTAATTGAATAATATGCTGTAAGATCATACTAACTTAAAGTTACTTTCACAAGATACCCCAAGTTATGTTCGAAAAGCGAGCAGCTTTTAATTATTGAGTTTACACCTCGTGTTTTTAGACCCAATAAAACATGTGCTGCGAGTGATTTGAATGGCGTATTAAAAAACATTTCAAAAAAAGCATGTCCCTTGGCCAGATGGGACTCCGAACAAGAGTTCAAAATTATGAGAGGAGAATTAGCATACAAGAAAAACAAGCTCAGCCTGTCATACAGTGTATGCAGTGACTGATAACACACCATTATAATTATACTATTAAGGAGGAGTTTTTATCGACATAAAGTCATTGCACGCGATGCATTTTCATGAGGCCAATGTCCTTATGAATTCTTCATGAATTTTTTTTTAATATCTTGGATTTATAACTTACAATGTACAGTACCTTGCTAAGATTTAAGACAGTTCCAATTAATAGATAGACGCTGCAGGTCCTATCTTATCAAGTTATGTATAGTGGACATGATTCATGCCCCGGTTGTTGCAATACAGTGTACAGTACTGTGCAAAAAGAATGCAAACAAATTTCGACAAAATCCGGTTATTGTTCTCTCGAAATTTCGCTGAAATTCCGCTCGGCCGTTGCGAAATTTACACGAATTTTCACTTTTTATCATTTGTCAATTTACTTTTGACAGCTCCACTGAAAAATTACCAAACTCTTGTGTTTTAAACCCCCAACCAATTTTTTCCAATGAGAAAAAACCAGCAAATAGCTGATTTCAGCTGCAGTACATGTACATTGTAAGCTGTGCTGCAAGGTCATACAGGGACCATTGTAGGGGCAGCCACTGAGGGGCCAAAAAATGTTTTTGGTTCGACCTTGTTGAGCTGTGTCGTTGCTGTATTTGTGACGATGACAAGCAAGATGCTATTATTATTAATATTTCTTTAGAGCTACAATAATACCTGCCAGGCTATACATAATTATAGGTTCTTTTATTTTAATACAAACTCGATGTAACTGCAGGGGAGGCTGGCAAAGATGTATTATCGCTGCTCTGGGCCAGGTTCACTTCGCTTTCTGCTTCAGTGGAGACATTTAACACGATTGGCAAGTTAGGAAAACTTGCTGAACCATGTTGTACTGGGGATACAGTTGAAACTGAGGCAGCTGGCGATGGGAGAACATGTAGAATATCCTACAGAAAGGAAAAACGAAAGGTATGTTTCAACTACTTTGAATTGTCTTCAAAATGAATGGAAAATTGCACATAGGTTACAAAGTGGTTAAAACGGCTCCTGTCCAAACAGATTGCAAAACCATTTAAATGGAAATATCAGTCATTCAAATGTATACATTTACATGTAGCTAGTGAAGTCAATAGCAGCTGGCAGCTGCAGTGAGAATAGCTCAAAATGTAGCCTCAGATAAAGACTAAAAACATTATTTTATAACTGTTACTTCAGTTTCAAATTGCAGCCCTTTTCCTTAATAATTAATAGCTATAATAATTGTACAGTACTGTGGCTTCTTCAAAACAAAAGCAGCACTGGATACAATTTGCTGTAGTAAGGGTACTAGACTAAGTTTGAATAGTACATGTACATATTAAACAGTATGATGGTCACAAAATTAGTACAATACAATTTTGCCAATTATTTCAATATTGTTTTGACACCAAGAGTGTCAGTAAAATGTTGCCAAATCTTCCATCAAAGACTTTGGAATTAAGAGTATGCCCTAAAATACTGTACATGTACATGTACCACACGCACATTGTATCATCTTTTGAGCAATCAAATGTGATTTCGATTTCAGTGTAAGATACAATTATTTTTTTGTCTGGTGTTAACTGTACATACAATGTAAAGCTCATTTAATGTTAGTAAGTTGTACCACTCTAATGGACAGAATCCAAAAAAATATTATTCCATTTACATGTATGTGGTAATTAGACTCACTAGCATCGTTCTAAAGCAACATTTCTTTAAACTACATACATTTTGTCCATGATGCAAACGACGCCAAGTCTGATAAGCACATTAATAACAAAAGAATATTCTCTTGGCTGCCACTCATGAATTTGGTCTATATTTTATTATTAATTTTTATTTTCAGTAGTCTACATGACCTAAATGCTAAGCGATTTGTGTCCTGTTTGGCTGAGGTGATGTCCAACTACGTGTAGATAGCTGTGCTCCCTTATATAATGGACACTGTACAAAAACAATCAATTTTGTTCTGGCTATAAAATTACTCTTTAATTAACCCATTGACCCCTGGGAAGGAGACTTAACAGATTCTAAAAATGTACTCTGTCTAACAGCAGATGATTTATACTTGTCAACTGCAGGCATCCCAGAGTGTTTGAGATGTCAATGGGTGATAAGATTGACATACCTTTATGGAAACATTTCCTTCAACTTGATCACTAGGATTTAAAACTGTATCAGAGCCAACTTGGTTAACAACACTTGATGTATGGCTCAGCTCAGAGGAAGATGGGTTAATTTCCCCTAAAGACATCTGAAGAAAACTTCCATTATTCAGTGGCTCGTCAGCTTTCACCACTGGTTCCACAGGCAACCCAGCAGCATTGGTGAGTGGCTCTGTTGTTTCAGTTGGACTAAATGAGCTTCTTTTGGAAGATGGTGGCTTTTGTGATGACTGCACCAGCTCGGTCAGACCTGGTTGAGTTGGATAGTAGTTGTCACTGCTCTGATGCTCAGTGGATGCTTCGAGATGTTTGGAGCTGTCTGTATCTGATTCTCCACCGTTCCTCTCTTGAGATTCTGCCATTGAATCAGGTTTAGAATCTGCTATTGGAAATAAATGTTTGGGACAGTAAAATCTCTGTCAGTGAGGAAATTTAACACATGTAGAAAGTTATTAATTTCTGCCTCCTATGAGTGACACTTTCAGATTTTTCTCTGTGTCACCCCCACAAAATTTACTAGTAAATGGGGAATTTTTGAGGAGTGAAAGAGTTTAGGTGCTACATGTACATGTATGGTACAGGTACATGTAGCTACAAACATCCGTATCCCTTGAAACTCATTTTAAAGGAGTGAGTGGATGCAAGAGTTGTTAAAGCCCCCCCACCCCCTGCCATTCTTTTAGAAATGCAGAGAGATTAATAATAATGTATTTTTATAAAACCCCTTTCCCAGTGATCAAATCCATTTATCTCATTGGAATTGAATGAATGAGTTCCTCAACTTATTTTTTTGCTCAAAAAGATGCTTTCAAAATGCCTTTAACTACAGTAAAAATTCATTTAATGAACAGAGTTTTCCTACATTGTACATTTTAAGTACAGTACTACATATACAAACTTGACTTCAGTTGTCATCTTTGCAATTTTGCTGACAGTTCGTCACTTTTTGTATTTTGATATCTTCTAAAGTTGAAATAATTATAATTATACTGGATTATGCACACTAAAAACAAATTGCAATTTTGAGACGGCAGTACCACATTATATTGACGGCTAGTCGGGAGAAAATATATTCCGTATCATTCATAAGGATAAATAAAACTGTAAACTAATCAACCGGCGCCTGATCGAACTTTCAATTCTTTCTACCTGCGAAACGTATTTGTTTGCGTACGTCAGCAACCCAATTCAGTGCAACGATGTCAATTTCAACATTAGAACCAATCACAGGCCGCAAAAGTGAGACGGCAATACCATGAAATATTGACGGCTTGCGCATAGGCAAAACTATAAGAAGATCGTGATACAATGTACTACTGTATGTGACAAGTACATGTACATGTAGGTTTCACATGACAGTTTTTACAGCAATGGTGATAAATTTCTGGGACATGAACCCTTCTTTTCTCCTGAAAATGAATTATTACCTGGAAGTCCCAGAGTCACACATCCTTCTCCTTCTTTCGAACCCTTGAGTGGCAGAACAGTGCAGTTTGGTAGTATGGCACTTAAATAATCAAATTTCCTTGCAACCCTAAAATCTGATTTACAAACATTGCTTTCCAACTTTTCACAGTCCTCCTTACACAGTTTCACTGGTTTTGGTTCACCTGTACTTGAACAGTAAGGATATGCAGTGAGGCAAATAGCTTTGAGAGCATATTTTGCACATTGCTCAAGAAGCCGTGGTTTAAGTAAGGTGAAGGGGCTTCTTAGCTTCTCCTCTAGTATTTTGGGACTCTTGTTTAGGTACAAAAGCTTGTTTTTATCTAAGTAGTGGTTGCAGATATGACCATGGTAATGATGGCAACTTGCTTGTCTGGGGATTGAAAACAAAACAAAGTTAAATAGTAAATTCTTTTAACTGTTCCCTATGCATTCACTTTGCACTGCAACCTAACCCTAAACCAATATTAATTAAGTCATGATCATTTTCTTCATTTTTATGACCAGTATGTTTACGTATGTTTACGAAGATGCACTATAAAAGGCATGGCGCCTTAAGCACATACAAATGATTTATCAATGAACTGTGGACGCAACCAAGCTCTGTGATAAATTTGGGCAATCTGTCCATAATACATGTATGTTATAAAAATTAATGTTGTCTGTCGTTCCTTTTTTTAATCCCAAGTCCCTTTTTCTCATGCTAGAAATATCATTAATTTTAGGGGCCCCATCTCTGTGTTGCTGTCTGTTGATCACCATCTTGGATAATTAATCAGGCCAGCTTGAAATGACTTCAAACAAAGGCAGATTGTGAAGTCACCCCTTTTATAGTGCGTTTTCGTGTTTACATGTAAGAAATGATATGGTAAGGAGAAATTTGATGCTGATGAATTTAACAATTTAATGGCTATAAACATCAAGTAAAATATGCCTCAAACCACTTTCCATTAATTACATGTACATACACTGTAAATGTTGTCTTCTAACTACTAAAAGTGCATACTCGACTAACAAGCATAAATTACAGTATGTCTTATAGTGTACAAACAAAGTAAGTCTTGACCCAAATTTTTAAATCATTTTTATTACTTGAAAGGACTATCCCTGAGTCATCATTGAAAAAAATAATTTATCATGTCAAAAGGTCTGGATAGTAGCAGCCTGGGATAACGCTATTTTAAGAAACAACACAACACTTTTTAAATTTAACACACACTATATATTCAACTCTGTACTTTGTAATTTAAACTGAAGATGGCAGAAGTTTCTGTCGAAACATGTTTTTAAATTTAAAAAGTGTTGTGTTGTTTCTTAAAATAATTTATCATGTCTTCAAAATAATAATTATTGTTTCTATGACTATACCTTTTCTCTCTAATAAGCATCTTGTCTGCACTATAACCAAAGTTACTATTAAAGAGACAAAAAAATGTTCACTTGGACCAAAATAAGATTTGGAACTCATTTACATAGAGAACTAATAGTTATTATCATTACTAGTGATAGCTACATGTACTATCATTAACAAGAAATCTGTAAATTATGAAATATAAATTTGCATTCCCGATCTGCAGGCTCGTCATGAAATTTCCATACACATTATTTCCTGGGAACTTTGTATCTGACTTGAGAAACCAAGTAAAAATTAATTATCAAAAATAAATATAACTGTTAGAAGTACAAATAGGTCAGTTCCTGTAATCACTTTGTATTCTGTGTCTAAATTATGCAATTGACCATTTTCACATTCCCCATAATACACTTTGTTTGCCCCCAAATTTTGCATAGACCAAATTGTTTTCAAACTGCATTTGAAAAAATAGTTTATGCAAAATTTGCATAAACTGCAATTGATGAAGGAAAAGTCTAAATATATAACAAAGCACTTAATGCCTGGTCCCTCGTGGAAACTGCATGTAGGTAGTTTTGTTTTCCCTCTATTCCTGATGTTTCTCTTGACTTCGTCTTGGGAAACAAAACTGTTTCCCTAGGGACTGTACATTAAGCATATAAAAATTATTAAAGCGGTCTTCTGCAAATGTTGCACTTGTTTCTAACTTCGAGAAATGTCAAATTTAGTGTGATATATATTGATACACTGTATAGATTAACCCTAAATAAATTTTAAAACGGTCATTCAGTGATTTACTGTCCTTTCTTTTGTGCTTTTAACTGTCACAGACTAAGTGGATTCAGCCACCGACTTAAGAAGGTCAAATTTTCCTTTCAAAAAACTTAATTATAACTGTACAATCATACGTTTTTGATGTGAAATACAAACCTTTCTTGCCCCGGTTTCTTTAAAAAATTCCCTGAAAATAAAACAACAAAAAAATTTGTTAATCAGGTTCAGGTGTATTATGATCACAATACACCCACACAAAGAAATCAAAAAAAGAGCACCATACCCCACTAAATATCTATATTGTCACTTTACTATTGCTACTGTACCTCTAATTAGTTTTAATTAAAAACTAATTAGAAACAAACTACAGTAAGTACATTTATCAATCCTGTTCTGAGGTAATGATAAAAGTCACGAGCCACTTCAGCCGACTGGCAATTACGGGACTTTGCATGATGCTAGAACATAGATGTAGACATAAATGCCAGTAGATACTGTATAGACAGACAACAAAATTAATGTTTGTCTGAGATTGTCTCAGACAAATCATGGGCATTTAGTATTGAGAAAGGGAAATATTTAAAATTCCTGTACATGTGGCTCAGAAGAACTACTGTGGGCCATGAATACTGAACTTCCTGGTTGTCAAACAGTCAGAGACGTGCTGACCAAAGTAGTCAGGCCTCTAAGAGTGGCTGACTCAGCAATGCACAATCATACACAGTACAGTCAGAGCAAGGTACAATTTCATAATATATGTAAACTGATTTAGCAGTGTCTACAGAACAAATTGGGGACACTGCAAAAACATATGCAGATGTGTAATTTGAAACCAACAATTTCACAAAGGTGCAATTGATTCATACATAATTATTGTCAGTCCCACAAAAGGATAGCACTGTTGAAAGATGATGAAATGCAAACAGTTGCAGTTGCAAAAATTGCGTTCATAACTGCAAGAATCATAGCATCACTTGACTGTTGAAAGAAGGACAAACTTCCCTAATTAGTTTAGGAAACATTAAATTTCTTTAAATTTCTCGGATTTCTTTTGATTCTAGTTTACGTCTTAATAGGCAAAAGAAATAAATAATTCATTGGTTTATTCAGTCAGGGTCTTTCAAGCATTTAGTTTTGGACTAGGCAAGCATAAAAGGTCGCTTTACCTCAATCCAGCTGTTGGGAGGTGAAGGGGAACAAATAAAAATAGCAAAATATTTAATCAGCTGATTTTTAAAACTTTTAATTTCAAGAATCCCAGTTGAAACTTTGATCGTAAAATCGAATCTTCGATTGCAGGTATCGGAAATGGAAACAATGGAGAATTCCATTATTTTTTTAGCCAGACAAAAGGATGAGGGTTTTTTTATTTCTGACCTTTTGCCTTAGCAAAAGCAGACGGAGAAAAAAAGCAAAGTGAAGTTCGAGCTTCGGCCGAAGAATTAACCAAAACCTTGCGTGATTATGCACGTCTACAATTAAATTTGGTTGCAAAAGAATATATTAAACACGCCATGAAAATCAATTATAATGATCTCTTACCTTTTGTTCATCAAGAGAAAACATAAAATTAAAGGTAACTTACTGATGTCACGGACGAAAATTCGTGGCGCTTCAACACTCGATCGCTTTAGTACTTTCTGTGGCATACATGAATCCGCACTCCTACATTGAACAGCGAAGCAACCACCGTTCACATGCAAAGCCAGCTCGCATGAATCACTGCCACAACAAAGTTCTTTGCATGTTCTCATGCTACTAGTTCTTCGTAAGACCGAGAAATTTCCCGCTTTTGCTCCACCCCGAAGCGTTGCACGGTACCATTCGCGGCCATTCTGCATGCAATTCTTCAACTCCAAGTTGTTTGATTTCGAAGCAACAATTCCTACAACAAACATGTAGCACGAGATTTAGTAGAGCGCCAAAAATAGACCATGGATAAGTTGATTATTTATCAGAACACGTCCCCACTGACCTAGAAGAAAAGATAAATACAAAACGCCAAGACTTTTTCCGTGATGACGATCCGAATTAGGTCCGCAAACGCCGGAAGCCATAACTTTTCCAAGGAATGTTATAATTCAACTATTAAAGTCTTGTTCGAATAAGAGAAAAGAACGTTATGTCCTGCCAAAGACCTTGATATAAGCCAGTGTTAGTCGCAAGACTTCCTTGTTAGTGATAATCATGGTGCAATTTGAGGAGTTAACCTCCTTTCGACCTCACATGTCACGGAAAAGTCAGAAATACTCAACAGAATCACACTTCCTTCACGGAACCGCCGCCATCTTGATAGGAAACTCTGCTGGGGTTTATTGATAACGATGACGTAACGTATACGGGCATCTTCGGAGTTTTC
>NC_090896.1:44956004-45051004 GCF_036669925.1 Montipora capricornis
TGCAATGAAAGTTTGTTCAAAGAACAACTAAGCATGCTCTTTAATTCACGGTTTTTTTTCTTTTGTAAATTTACAGCAGTTTTCTCCGCCTTCAGAAGGCTCAAGCTGTCTGCAAATGTCCCTTCTTCAATCCAATATGGTCGTAAGCAATGGCAAAGTTATACATGTTAGTGTGATAGTTAAGAATCATCATATAAAGTCATAATAATTCAGAATAATTAAATAATACAATTTTAAACAATGCATATTCACAGACTTGAAAAAAACAGCCAACTCAAAGAGGTCTTTAACATGGTATGATAATAAAGTTCAATGCATGATGTTGCTGTCCTCACGAATGACGACAAATCATCCCACAGAGTTGTTAATAATAGAGAAACTTACTCCGTCGTTTTTTATGCAAAACGGTCAACGGTAGAATTTTCGTATTCTGTTTTCAAGAAATTGCTCTATATCTGTCGCTAGTAGGAGGAAAAAGACTCAATAGCACACAGTCTAATTCCCAATACTTTTGACAAAACCTAAATTTCATCTACCTTACGTTTTCCGAGAGGTCACAGTTGCTCGCAGCGCCATCGTTACCTTTCACTCCGTCCTTCCGCTTTACCAGTGTTTTGCTTTTTAAAACTGTTTAGCTTTTTCTTCTCTGCTATTAATCTCTTTAGGAAAATATCTCGTTGTTCAACGCTAAGAAATGGTTGCAAGCAGTGGTTAAAGGAGATAGCATGCTCATAATCTACAAAATGAGCGTAAGTTGATTTTAAAAATAACAAACCTTCGCGTATCACTGTTTTAGCTTTTGGTGTGTGTCAGAACAGTACCAAATGATCCTAGTTGCATTATACAATTTATGAATTGGGTTTCCATGTGTTTCAAGTCTTATCACCCAAGGAGACTTGAAAGTTAAGTTGTTGCAAGCTAAGGATAGTTTAACGGCCTGGGTAAAGTATTTAAACTGTTAATTGGAAGTTGGAAGGTCGTAGGTTTTGCTTCTGCAAAGGAGTACTCGATTTTTTTTCCAACCATTCGCGAGTCACCATGGAAAAAAAGTACATTCGTCAGTAATGTGATCAGCGGCTATATTTAATTTGTATCAGTTCAATAACCCAATGATTAAAATTCAGTCCTAAACAAGAGCCTCAAAATCATCTTCATTGTTTTAAGATGAATTTAAATCATGATATCAAAATTGGTCTGTTTCTGGAGAAGTAGTGTGCAGTCTCAAAATGGATGCACTTTCCTTTTAAACGCCTAAAACCGAGACTAAAAATGCCTTACCATACACTAAATGCATTTTAGAAACAAAGATACACGAACCGTCGTGTGGAGAAGAGTTCCTCGACTACTGGATTGCGTGTGCGAGCAATGAATAATCTGCTAGCAAGTTTTCTCACTAATGTCTTCATAAAAAAAATTATTACGTGATGACAAAAATCAAAACGTAGTGACAGCAGAAGCTAGAAACTGAAAAAAACGGCTCTCACTGGTCTTACAAAAAATTGCTTTTTTCATGATATAATTCTAAGATTGTCAGACCTATTTCGATCCCTCATTAACAGAACGACTGTAGAAGATTCAGGATAAAATTCAGCAAGAGCAACGAAAGATCAGCCACTGAAAACTGCCGTCAATTCATCGCGGAAATCTCTCCTCAGATCTCGGTGCGAGAGATTTCCACTGGGAGCAGCACCGAATCTGATTCCCAAGTTCCAATGGATGTTGATTCACAACTCGTTTCACCCGAATCCCAGCATGTCCAAAGCAATAGAGTTGTTGACGGCTTGACTCTTTCTGACCTGGCTAGGAAGGTGAGTATAAAAGTCCACAAAACTTGTTTCGGTGGATGTTCTACTAATACAATCCCACCCCGGCCCTATGACATTTTCTGCTAAAATAATTCTAACCTTATGGGCATGCTCAATTAAAAACACAATTGGCCTTAGTGGAAATGAGAATTGTGAATGAGAATAGCGATGGGAATGAAAATGGAACTGAAAGAAGAATCAAAACTGAAGCTTAAAATGCACGCACTTGACGAGAGTTCGTGCCAGTGGTGGCGAAGAGGCTACTCAGTACTGAATATCGCTTGCAGCGAGAACCATTCCGGAGTGTAAGATATGATATCCCTGCGATGATGCTTTCTTATCAGTGTGTTGTTTTGAAACTCAGGTCTCATCCTCTGAGTCACGCGACTGCAGTCATCAGTGCTACGGACATGTGGGTGTGCCAAAGGACCGTTTAAACTTGCTTATCAGATTATGTCTCACTGATAGTAACTTCCCTGCATTTGTAGAGGCTGTTGAAAAAGAGCTCACCAGCTTGTCATCGACGTCAGAAAATGAGGACTTGTGTCAGCAGTGATATTAAAGTAACATCTGCAAATTTACTGCTTAATTGAAATTTCAACCGCCCGATGAGATGGCCATATCGTTTATCGCAATTTCATGACCAAAAAATTCTACAGACACAAAAAAAGCACTTAATAATCTTACACTGTCATCACCGCCTTGTTCGTGGTAATAATAAAATAATTTAATGAGAAATTAATTGATTTTGGCACCAGCATGGCGGAGATAAAACAAATTGCAAGGTATGGGCTGTTTAATACTGAAAACAGTGAATAATGGCAATTGGTGTGACATGTTTTGCATGGTATAAGCACCGGCCAATGGGCAGGTCGCTATAGCGTCAGATGCACGTAAAAACTATCAATTCTTCGTTTTCACTCTCCCGGGGTCACTGATCAGCGACCAGCTTTTTTTTCTTGTGTCCGCATAAAAAAATTAGTTGTAATTCTTTGTTTACATTAGGTATCATCCACCCAAAGCCCTTGTCAAACTTCCTGGCGTTTTACTCAAGTTAATATTCCGAACCCGTACTGAACTACGTGAAAGGAAAATACGGAAGTGAGAGGATAGTTATTTAGTTTAGAAAGTAACATAGCTTTGGTGTTTTACGCAGACCTGCAGGCAGTATTTAGGTCAAAGCGCCGGTGTCGAAACGATTAGCCTCTTTGTGACTGTGATGACAACTTCAATTAACATACTCTCAACATGCATCTAGTTAGTTCAGTGGATATTGGTGGTTGCGCTGAGCAAACTTGAGATGGGGGCTCGAATAATCTTCCCTTTCGCATCTTGTCGGCTTTGTTTGTACCTAAGTCATTTGAGAGTGCGTGAGTTTTCTTCATGTAATTATGCCATAGGGAGCTTGGCTGGATAGTATGTACTTCCTTGTTTAGCGGGATAACAACATCGTCACTACAAGGTCATATGCAACGAAGGATACTGTGGATTAGACCATTTTCGATTTCTCACGGTTGGACTGGATCTAGCTTGAAATGGAGGCTAATGCGGGCAAATCTTTTGAAATGCAAATTAATTTGCCCGCATTAGCCTCCATTTCATGCTAGATCCAGTCTAACCGTTAGAATACGAAACTGGCCTATTTGTTCAACGAAATGCCAGAAATTCTTTACTTGCACAAATCCCATCATACACCTCTTTTACCTCCCACCCACCCAACTCAAAACTTTGCGTAATCATTGTTTGCATTTCTCCTGGGACATGAAGATGTCCCAAGAAAAATCGAAAACAATGCCTAAGCATTTTTTTCTTTTTTTTTGGGGGGGGGGGATGGGGGAGGGGGGAGGGAGGGAGGGAGGTAAGAGGTGTTAGAGAATTTAAAGTCTTGGACCCAGCTGTTCAAAGGACGAATAACGTCACCCAGTGGATACTGAAATCACCATTCAGAGCGTAAAATATACTTCATCTTGAACGTTGACCAAAGGTTTTGTACATGTCTTTACTTAGATGTGCTTAGAGTCTGCATATTCTCGTTTTAATACGTGGGCAAATACTAATTTTTTTTCACAGATGGAAACTGTCTGAGAGTGACTTCTCCACCGGATAAAGTTATACGGCATTTGAACAACTTGGGCCAGGAAATTAACTTTAGGCCTATCACGGTATTGTCGTCAAAAGATTTCTTTCCATTACATTGTTTACAGTATACTACTTGGGCTAATAATGATATAACGATCAGTAAAGCGAAGAGCCAGTTGTTTCACATTTCAATGTACTTAGTGCAGGGGCAGGGCCGTGGATTAGGTTCGAAAGTGGAAAGGGGGGTAGGTTTAGGAAAAAACAACTGCGCGAAGGAAAAAAGTGGGGGGGGGGGGGAGCTACAGTCTTCCAGCCCCTCCCTCTCCGTGGCCCCTGTAGTGTACGCACTAAATTTTCAAACTGGTGAACGTGGCTCTGTCATCGATGATAAATTGATAAACTAAAGGAAGGAACAATCAGGACAAACTCAGTGAGAACATTTGTTTAATTTTATTGTCTTAGTTTACAAATTGATACCTTTAAACGTTAATCGTGAATGCCAAATTCTACAAAAGAATTAAATTAATTTCAAATTATCTTCAACCACATGATAAGATTTGCCACCATTTACACAATTAATAGCTGCTAAAATTAAGATAGCGCGTTTTGGGGCAATTTGAAAAGTGCTTGGGCCAAGTAAGTTTTGGACCAGCGTAAATCTTGTGGGTACGTTCATGTTCTTTGAAGAATGCAACTGCTTGTTCAGGTTAATGCTGAATAACTTCAGTTGTACTGACTATTATTACTATCAATTGCAAGCATTGTTTCCTCATTTGGGTTTGCTTAGCTTGAACTTCAGAATGGTAATCAAAATAAGGGACTTTAATCTCTTGCTGAAAACATCGATGATATCAATTAATGTTTATATATTTTTTATAAATTTTATTACATTATCTAGCTGTCAAAAGCAATACTCTTATTTCACAGCTCAGCAGTGATAGGTTGTTGATACTAGATTCCGAGTCGGTTAATATTTCCTTCTATCATATTCTGATTTTAATCTTTACCAAATTCCTGCTACGAGAGGGGGGACTGGGGGAAAAGGAAGAAATCGTTTACTTCGCCTGTAAAGACCCTGCTAACAGGTACCTCGGAATAAATTAGCAAATCCCAACCGATTTTTCTCACTTCTTGATGCAGCGAACTTATCCGGATATTTTCGAAAACGGAGCCGATATTTTTCTCCGAATCGTATTTGCTTGTCCACGCGAATAAGCGAAAACAATTTTAAAACGGTTACCTCTACCAAAAGAGCGGTATGCGCGCCGCAAGCGGTCCCCAGTGGTACCACGAGCCTCTGATGCCATTGTATTATTCGAAAACCTCCGTTTTAACCCGTCCATACGAATACAATAGACCTCCGTTTTCAAACATTTTAAGTCTGGAGAGCGTTTTCAGCAGAACCCCGTTTTCGGTGACCTAAAATGCCGTATTCGTGTGCGCGGGAGGCAAAAATGGAGGGGAAAATATCCGTTTTCGAAAATATTCGGATACGGGTGGACGGCGCGGAGTCTTAGTGTTGAGGCCCTCCTAGGGGTTTTGGGGAACAACAACACTGTCAAAATATTTTTAGGGAACAAGGGAACAAGGGCCCCCCCTGGGAGGGCCTCAACAATTGATTCTACTTTCCGTGAAGGTCTCTGCAACTTGTCCCGCCATGTTTTTGCCAGTTGCAAAGCGTCCAACATGCAACATGTCGTGTCAAGACAATTTGCACGAAAAAAGACACAATGTAACAGCGTCTTAAATTAAATTAGGGTTTCAGACTGTTTAAAACGCAACATTCCGGCGGTTGCGTTACGTGAGTCGGATATTCAGATACCATTAGTTTGAGACTTGCAATGGAAATCTTTTAAATGAAAGGCCATAGTAAAGGCTGCTTGTAGACTTTCTTTCGGTTAAGATACACGTGGAATGTGTAGATAGAAAGCGAGCGACTGATTGCGCTTTTCCTTCCTTGGTCCAAGAAATTTCGGTCTGAGACCGGTCTACATATTTACTTATAAGTTCAACAAAAATAATTTCCCCGACAATAAGTTCGACGTTCGTGAGGAGAGGAGCCTTACGATGATCACTTAAAGAGCTCATCCACGTGACGTGACGGTGGCTATGCTAGTTTTCTAACCAACAAAACAGCGGATTTGTTGGTTCCCTAACTATTCTACCAGGAATGAACTCCTTTCGAGTGCAAAACTATCTCGCTTTGGTTAAAATACCACCGATCACGCGAGGGAGTAAGCTCCGTTAAGAAAGAAATGTATTAAAATGTATTAAGAAAAAAAAAGAACTTCTTGTTTGCTGATGATTTATTTCATTCATTTTGTAGAAAAATGTGTAAAAATTCACCCGTCGTTTCCCTTCTATTTTCTGAGCCTTGGTTCCTGCAAATGTCTCTCTTTATCTTATCATGGGTAAAGGCCTGATATTAGGGTCATCAGCAGAAGTGTTCTTTCTCATTTTCTTTCAAACTAGATTACAATCAATGAAATAAACATGATTTTTAGCAAAGCAACTATAGCCCCTATGATTTTGATCGCCATGCAATTCAGAAACTTTCATTTAAAGTTGTATGAGAACGGAAGTGCAAAAAATTATGGGTGAAATTATCATTTTTCTGTCATAATTTCATTGACAATAATCTCAGTCTGTTGATTAAGTTTATGCAGCAGCAACCTTTTACTAAGCCTTTGGACCTTGTTCTACTACCATTGCAGATCCGTTCTACTTCTTTTTACAAGTTCTGCAACCACTAAAGTGTCAGGCTCTGCCAGGTAGTCTTTTTGCGTCTTCGAAATCATTTCTGAAAGAAAAATAAAATAAAATAAAGAAAAAATAACTCTAAAAATTGCAGTTTGTTCGCGTACACACAATCCGCCGGTGTGATCGGCTACGAGCAGGACGATGCTGTCTTCCTTGACAAGCGATGACGTTCAGAGATCTATGGGAGAACGGAAACACCAAAAGAGACACAGTGAGGTGATAGCCATCTTCGACAGTTTCTCCACCAACGTAAAATGTATCCTTTAAGCTCTAGTGACATTATGTGGAGAGACATGTGGAAATTACATTCGTGGCAAAAGCGTTTTAGAGGACACTTCGCATGGTGTACACTACGAAACTAGCATCTCTTATCGTGCCATCTTAGGCATACATTTCATTCCTACCGTCAGTTCTCCAATTTGAAACTATTCTTGTTTTAAGAATATAACGCTAAATTCACTCACCATTATTTTGGATTTTCCAGCTTGACATCATTGCCAACTAGCACAAATGGCGCCCAGTGCTTTACAGCGCAATACTGCTTTGACTCTCGGAGGGATTTCATTGCTTGGTGAAGAGCTGCACTTGCCCATTTCCCTGGAAACTACCAGGTGCTGGTAGAAACTCCTCATAAACAGCAACGTTGCCTTGTCATCAACCGCGAGGGTGATACCAAAACAGACCGAGCACCAGCACACAGAAAAGCCCTCGCTATTCCCACCACTCCCTCCGATTTGACTGCTCCCCGACCACTGTGACAACAGCTCAGCACAACTAGTCTTGCTCGAAGACGAACCGCTGCAACATCCGACATTTTCAATATAAAATCTTCCTCCTTGGGGATTGGTGATTTCCGTTCTGTATTTGGGGCTAAAGCAATTTCGCCCGTTTCTTGGCATGCATGTGCTGCAACTGACTTCATACTTTTCAGCACCTCAGCTTTTCGTGGCATTTTTTTCAGTCAACGGTGTTGTCTGCAGAAATTCTCCAATCATCTCTACTTCTTCTTTTGCGCACGGAAGCTGTTCCAAAATGGGCTCTCCTTTCTTGTCAGTAACTTCCTTCAACTACGGATCACCTACAAGAAGCGCTCCCGTCTTACTGTGGAAGTCTTCCGGTGCACCAACGATCACATTAAATGCAGTCAGCGATGGAACGGTGCGGATCCTGATAAATTCACTCAAAGCAGAATACGACGCCAAACAAAATGGTCCATCGGGAACAACGATTAACTCATCTCCCTGGAGCAAGTCTTTAATTGGCCCGAGTAAGACATCGTACAACTATTGTAAAGAGTTAACGGAGGGGGAAAATGATAGAAGTGTTTTCTCACTGAGAGGGTTGTCTGCTGCAAGTTAGGTCACTGCGTAGTTGATCCAAAGAACAATCCTCGCATTTAACAACGTTCCCTATGCCAATCTGTTTCATCGTAGTTTCTATCAACATGTCGGCACTTCCATTTACGATTTCACCTTGACGAAATCTGATCTCACTGTCTTTTCGTATCACCCAAAAGGTGATCTTGTTATTGTCAAGTGCCACAAAAACGGCTTGTGAATGCAAAAGCTCTAATGCAGCGAAAGGCGTTTGCTTTGGAGTAAGTGGACAAAAGGACTGAGAGTCAATGCCGTATTGTTCCCTCCACCAAAGCCTGTGCTCGACCTTTCTCAGCAGCATACAAAGCTTCTTCGATCTCTCCACTCTTCAAAAGTGTCCTCCACAGAGCAGTGTATGACACGCGATGAGAATCACGAAAACATATTTTCCATTCATCCTCTGACTTCAGATTATGCCTTGCTTCATCCAAATGTTTTATACTTAAATGGTAATAACTAAGAGCATCACTCAAGGAACCCAACAATTCTTGATCATGACCTAACCCATAAAAAGCGAGTCCCTTTTCTATGTGGTCCCCAATTTCCTTGCAAACACTAAGACGATATTCACGGTACTCTATGGCCTCGCTAAAATTACCCAGACAGCCATAAACATTACCCAGATTTCCATAGGCATTTCCCTCCCCAGCCCTATCCCCTACTTCTTTCGCAATACTAAGATGTTGGTTGGAGTACTCAATGGCTCGTCGAAAATTACCCAGACTCTGATAAGCATTTGCCAGATTTCCGTAGCCGGTTCCCTCCGCAACCCTATCCCCTACTTCTTTCGTAATACTAAGCTGTTGTTTGAAGTACTCAATGGCTTGTTGAAAGTTACCCAGAGTGTGATAAGCAATACCCAGACTTCCATAAGCTGATCCCTCAACAGCCATATCCCCTACTTCTTTAGCAATACCAAGATATTTTTCGTAGTACTCAGTGGCTTGTTCAAAATTACCCAGAATGTGGAAAGCATTTCCCAGATTTCTAAAGGCTTCTCCCTCACCAGCCCTATCCCCTACTTCTTTAGCAATACTAAGATGTTGTTTGAAGTACTCAATGGCTTGTTGAAATTACCCAGCCTGTGATAAGCATTTCCCAGATTTCTATAGCTGCATCCCTCCCCATCCTTATCTCCTACTTCTTTGGCAATACGGAGATCTTGTTTGAATTACTGAATGCCTTCTTTAAAATTACCCAGACAGCTATAGGCTTTTCCAAGATGTTTTTCGTGGTTCTCAAAGGCTTGTTTAAAATAACCCATTTTGCAATAGGCATTTCCCAGAAATCCATAGCCGGACCCTCCCCGGCCCTATCCCCTACTTCTTTCGCAATATTAAAATGTTGTTTGAAGTACTCAATGGCTTGTTGAAATTACCCAGCCTGTGATAAGCATTTCCCAGATTTCTATAGCTGCATCCCTCCCCATCCTTATCTCCTACTTCTTTGGCAATACGGAGATCTTGTTTGAATTACTGAATGCCTTCTTTAAAATTACCCAGACAGCTATAGGCTTTTCCAAGATTTCTATAGGCTGATCCCTCCCCAGCCCTATCACCTACTTCTTTAGCAATATTAAGACCTTGTTCGAAGTACTCAATGGCTTGTTTAGAATTACCCAGACTCTGATTGGCATTTCCCATATTCCCATAGGCTTCTCCCTCCCCAGCTCTATTCCCTACCTTTTTTAGCAATACTAAGATGCTGTTCGTGGTACTCAATGGCTTGTTTAAAATTACCTAGACTTTGATAGGCCCTTCCAAGATTTCCATAAGTTTTTCCCTCCCCATCGCTGTCCCCTACTTCTTTAGCAATACTAAGATGTTGTTCGTAGAACTCAATGCCTTGTTTAAAATTACCCAGTCCACAAAAGGCGCTTCCCAGATTTCCATAGGCTGCTCCTTCTTCAGCCCTGCAGCCTATTTCTATGGAAATATGTAATGCTTCTGTGTAATTTTCTATGGCCTGTTTATAATCAGGTAGGTTGAAGTAAGCGTTACCGAGATGAATATAAGCCCTGCCTTTCCGATCCTTGTCTGCTACGCTTATCGCAATGGCAAGCTCTAGCATTCGCTGCTCCACAGCTTCTAGGCTATCCACCATTCTTCAATAACTAAATAACAATTAAAACCTGAGATGGTCCAATGTCAACCCAAGGACGGAGCTGGAAGAAAAGAAAATTAAAGACACTTAATGATTTCCATGTATTTTTTTAAAGTAATAAAAGGTTTTGGAATAACATGTATTCCGTGTTACCACGTTATTCTCTCGTAACGGTGAAATTGACTTTAAAATTGTCGATTACTGTTTATTGCACGTTTTCATAAACCACTATAAGTTTTTTTCATCCGTTCCAATTTCTCCGCGCTTATTCTACCTGTATCAGAAAACATCTTGCGCCCCTCAGCCATGCAAAATTCCAGTGACGAGCAACAAGTTTTGGTTTGAAATTAATAGTGGCGCAATTAACGACTTTTCGAATGGCCATAAGGTCTCTCATCATCATTATTTTTATTTGATTTTTTACCTTTATATGCCGATTGCCAGAAGCCCGGCAACCCAAATTAAGTGGTGGACCCCAGAGAGAGATGTCAAAACCCACATTTCGACCTTGCTCACCATAGAGTCTCCAGTAGCTCAGTGGTTAGAGCATCCGACTAGATCACGGAGGGTCGTGGGTTCGAATGCCATCTGGGGCTCGGATTTATCCGAGTTTCCAGTGTGTTCTATTGTCACCATTTCACTTACCGTGAATATAAACTCAATAGTTAAATTGAGTCAGTATTCAACATTTCCAGATGTGTTTCGATTGCCTGTGATCCAGCAGAACTACAGTTTCGTGTCCACACTGGGAAGGAGGTCTGTCACAAAATGTGTGTGGACCAGATTGTTGATATACTGCTCCAAAAGCCAGTGCTGAGATCTAAGTGGAACATGTTGGTGGAGGAATGTGGGTGTGAGATCACGAAAGGAAGATCCATCATTATCCTAGTTCAGATCCTATCACTGTTTATCAAAATACGGTCCTTTTCTTATGCAAAGGACATCGTTCAAAAATACAAAATTCAGCAAAAGGCAACCAAGAAGAAAGGCTTGAGGAAAGAAATCTAAAGGGCCACAAATACAAATGTGCAGGGTTAATGTTCCACCATTTTTTTCACCATCAACGTATCTTTGAGGGTTTAATGCAAAGAATGATGTCATCTCAAAGTTTTCATGATACCAATAAGGTCCAAAATGTTTTCAAAGGAAATAACCTTCACCAGCACCTCATCAGCTCTTTTTAGTACAAGTTTATGGTAGCATAAACTGATGTTAATAAGCCTGAGAATAGGGCCCTACATAAGCACACTCAGTTTCATATTAGTCCTAGTTTCTTGCATGGGATGGTACACTCCTGTATGAGGAACATAGTTAACTTAGCCATCTTGTACTTCAAGACGATCAGCAGGGACTCTTTCTGGACATTGAGATGTTAAGTCCTTCATAAAGGCCTGGTAGTCTGTGAAGAACTTTGGATTCTTTTTTAAACTTGAATTCAGTTGGTTCCATCCTTTTACAGAACAAAAACGTCGATTTTCGTTTATTTTGATAATAACTGAACTAGATCATTTTTAAAAAATGCTGACAGTTTCGTCTTCACATTGTTTACTAATTCCCAAAATTTTAACCCTGGTAGTACGGCTAGGAGCTCGGTCACTAAATTTAGCATTTTCCCCTGATTTGCATTTCTTAGGTAAACTTACATTTTACATCAATTGCAGTGACTAACATTTCAGCAGAGACATTATGTTGCTTTAATTTCACATATTCCAAAATCTCGATCTTTTTCTTCGGAAAACTATAGTAAGCCACCTTAACATCGCACATTTTTGCAGGTTGCGGCTTCATGTATGACAAATATTCGTAGGCGTCTTACATCGCTGGATGAAGGTGACTGAAGACCCCTAGCATATCAATAATTTGTATTTTGCTGTGGGTGATTTTTAATTTGCTGTGAATGATCTGAATTTGCTGTGAGTGATTTTTAATTTGCTGTGAATGATCTGAATTTGCTGTGAGTGATTTGACCTTGTTGTGAATGATTTGAATTTGCTGACGGTAAGAATTTGGTTTTGATGTGACAGTTGCGGGCCACCGTACTCAATGAGAACCCAGATTTTAGACAAAATATGAAGTGAAGTGAAGTGAAGTGAAAAGAAGTGAAGCTATTAGTCTCTCCCCTCGGGGCCTTTCAGGACTAGTTTACCATCGTCTTGTTTCGATTTAGACTCCATTGCTGTTGTACTCAAGTCACCGTTAAACCAGAGCAATAAGCACTTTTTATAACATTGTAGTCAAGTTGTCACTGCCTTGAATTTTTAAAGAGGTTGGAAAAAGACAATTTATACCATGTAGCTGTATATTATTGTATCTAAGTATCTTTAAAGCTTATTAATCCAGAGGAAACCAAGCTTAGGTGCAAGTAAAAAAAAAAAGTTGTAGTTATTCTATTCCTCTACGTTTAGCTTTGTTTGAAGGGTTGTACAAAAACAGAACACAAGTTACAGTAGAAACCCATGTATAAGGACTTTTAAGAACCTGTTAGGCTAAGACAGTCCATTTAGACCCTTAAAAGGGGCTACTAGGTCACTCTGTTTTAGGTAATTTTGTTCAATTTTGTTAGTTATGCGCTCTAAACGTCAAATTGGCAGAGCAAGAGTCTTTCATTTGCAAAATCACGGCCACATAACAATTGAGAATGATTTTCCAGCTGTTTAAATCACATTTTGATATAAACTGATATAAATTTGAAAAAAGGTGGGCCGACGTTTTTCAAATTTACCCAAATGTAATCCATTTCAATCCTCCCCAGTTTTGTCGATCCTTGTCCCTTCTTAGCTTTCCTGTGTTTTGTTTGAGTTCTTCAATAGTTTTGAGCCGTTATTTTGTTATTTCAGTTAATTCTATGACCATTTGATCAATGCTGAAATTGCCTAAAATTGCGTGACCGAGCCCCCTTAACGAAGAACCTCTTATAGCCTACAAATTTGAAAGGGGTTCTTATTTTGAGAAATTCAGTTACACACTGAATAAACAAATTTAATATAACAAGTTCAACCAGTGCTCTAAATGTCGTCGAGGGGCGCGTATTACTAATGACCGCTGTAACGGAATTGAGACAGTTTACTATCGTCTTTCTCCATTTTCCTTCTCTGAGTGTAGGAAAATGTGCCTGCGATGTTTCGGCACAGTCCGAGAGGCACAAAAACGGAAGCGGGGGAACATATTGCCCAGGGGTGAATCACTTTGGATGATCTCTTCTCTGAAACACATTTTTATATCTTTTGTCGCGAGGAAATGTAAAATTACCATCCGAGGGTTTGTGATTTCTGCTGGTGTTTTCAATTTCTGGACATGTTTTGCAATTTCTGGAAGTGTTTAAAATTTATGCAAGTGTTCTTAAGTCTACAAGTGTTTTGTGATTTCTACAAGACTAGTGTTTTTTGCCTCCACAAGTGTTTTGTGTTTTCTGGAAGTGTTTTGGGTTTCTGGAAGAGTTCTGTCCCTTTGAGCCACCGTATTCTTGGTTTGCACGTGACGTCACACAAAAGTAAAATAGAGCGTTTTGAGTTTTTATCTCAATCAGCTACAAAAATATATCTGTTTGCATGTTCTCAGCTCGGTACCGTGCTTCGTTTCGAAAATACAGTTTGAATTTCAGAGTACTTCACAGTGCGTGACATATTGACGGCTTTCGAAAAACATGCCAGTTGCATAAAAACATCGATTCACCTCGTGGTTTTGTGGCCTAAACAGCCAAAATACTAGGAGACGTGTCTATGCGAATATTTGCTAGCTCATTATACAGCAGCAAACTAAATTTCAGATGTTTCTACAAGTTTCCGGCCGCCATGTTGGTGTACTTCAGCAGTACTACACCATGGCGCCTCCATACTAAACTCTACAAATGTGAGTAATATATTTTGCTGAATAACTCAAGTACGGAATATCGCACGGCCTTGAGACTTGGAGCCGTTGTTTACTTATTCCTTTCCTATAACATTTCCATTTATAGACTCAATTTCTTAAATGGTAAGCGATTTATGTCACTTGCGTGACCTGCAACCCAAGAATTACAGCTTTAGCACCGTCCGACTCCAAAACCTGCACCCAGAGCGGGAGAGACCTTTGCTCGCAGGGGCTCTCGGAAACGATGGATCTACGGCAAATGTCCAGCGTTCTTGTTCGGGGCCAACTAATTACCAGTGGTGTCTACACCTCAACGGCGAAATGACACATTTGCATATCGCAGTGCCCACAACAACTCGTTCCTACGCTTTGCGTATACACGAGTTAAAATATATGTACCAGACGATTTAAATATGAGCTTTCTTGCGTGTAAACGTACACAACTAAATCAAGTGAAGCTATGATCCTCGCAGTTATGAACAATTCAGGACTTAAACGGGGTTTGAACCCGTGACCTCGCAAGTCATAAATTTTCCAGGCTGCTCAACGCAATTGCTAAAATTGCGTTCATAACTGCGAGGATCATAGCTTCACTTGATTTCATATCCGCAGTGCAGAATATGATTCAATTCATATGTCATTTCATCGATACATTACAACTAAATAAGCTACAATACTCGTCACATTTGTTAGATCACCCATCCCCGTTTCCCCCTTCCTTCAATGTTGATTTCCACAACTACTAGTAGTCGCCCGAAAAATTCTCACACAACATTGAATTGGGGAAAGGGGGATGTGGTATAAGCTACGATCTTGTAACAAGATGATTCTGACCATTCGCTAAGTGTTCCAACTAAATATGTCTAGTACACTCGTCACATTTGTTGGAACACCCATTCCCTGTTTCCCCCTTCCTTCAATGTTGATTTCCACAACTACTAGTAGTCGCCCGAAAAATTCTCACACAACATTGAATTGGGGAAAGGGGGATGTGGTATAAGCTACGATCTTGTAACAAGATGATTCTGACCATTCGCTAAGTGTTCCAACTAAATATGTCTAGTATTGTAGGTATCGGAGAGGCTGAACATTTACGCACGCATGCGCTGACGGAATGTTTGAAGACGAGACGACAAAAATATGCAGTACCTCCAGACGTGGCGCTGGAGCGTCGTACCAAACGAGTCATCCCGGGATTTCGGCCCGTGCGATCGCTTTTGGACGCAGTTGGCCCTTCGCTGCTTTCTGCTACCGACCTTGCCTCCCGGTACGGCATTGAGGGAGGGATATGTCGGCCCCTAAACCATATAAGACAAATCCCACGCCTACTCACAGCTCCAAACCTCCCTTGTCATTACAATTTAACGTAAGATTTCGATGGCTTATATATTCAAGAGAAAATTCATTTTATCTGTCATATGGTAAGCACCGGAGTCGCAGATTACAAAGTGCACGCATGCGCCCTGCCGAAGGTAACATACATGCATGCATAAAACTTTATTTCATCTCGAATTTCTGAATACATCTTCGAGACATTACAGCTGACATACATAATATATACAGATACATAACTAAATATTAAATAATATTTAAAGATATATTAATCAAACCGAAAAGCCGCTGTACAAAATCCGGCCCTGGATTAGTTTAAAACCAGTAAACTCAGTGGTACGGAAAAAATCAGGTAGCGCATTTCGCAACGTACTTAGTTAATACGTAAGAAAAAGAACTAAGACCATAACTGGTTGTTCTAGGTTTATTGAGGGACAGAATGTTCCATGAAGACCATGCATGAGAAGAGAACGGGAGAGAAAACGTATTTTTCATATGGACAAGCCTTTTCTTTCTTTAACTACTTTTATACAATAATATGAGGAAATTTTGAATGCGCTTATTGCATAGAGATGTAGAGTTTGACTTAAGTGGTACGTAAGAGGACAGGTAATCGCAAATATAAATCTCGTTACTCTCTTATTTACATTATACCGTTTCTTTGACAAGAAATTACTAAAGGCAAGGCCGAATTTCCTATGATAAAAAGTCTACGTTAACAGCACGCACCTTGGCTACTCCTTAGTATCCGCCTGGAAATCTTCTTCTCGCTACTTTTTCCTCATTTGATGAGGACCAGTCTCCGCTTTCCTCCTTCATGCCCAAAAGGAATTCTGGGTAATTCGGCCGTTCCATGACAAGGGAAGACCCCCGATTCTCATTTCATAGATTTTCTTATGTGTGTGGAGCCACCCAGTCCTACAGGCAAAATACAGCATCGATTGAAGTTTTTAGCTTTCAAAACTCACTCAAATTGTATCAGTAGGTCCTGGAATTCGTCCACAGAAAGGCCAGAGAGACGACTTCACTGGTGCTGTGAACCGCCATGTTTACAACAGGGCAATTTAGGCGTTCCACTCTGCATGAAATCATCTCTCACCTCTGTCTCGAGAAGACCAGACACGCACGGTTCTTACGTTACGTTTATGCCCCTGTAGAATCAACCGAAATCTCAACTCCTTGTCAAAGTTAACCAGCATCTTAATATTTTTGGCAGGCTACAATACTGTCTGAGTATTGGTGTGCGTTGGTATGAAGCCGTGCGATGCAATATACGCCGTGCAATATTCCAACAGTTCCAAACTCGTGTAATAAGTACATTTTGTCCTCTGAACACTTTAATAGGCTCTATTCCCAGATGGACTGACATGATTATCAAGTGCAACGGTCAACGTTGATTGACATATTTTATATACCAAGAAGTCAGAATAGCTATGCAAATATTACGGTCCCTGAAGACGTTTCTTTCTGCGATAGGACTGACTAAATCAGTTGCAGCAAAAGAACAGTTCATCGGCAACGGTTGGTGCTCTGCTTTTGAAAAACTCAGGCTGAAACCCTGAAAATATAAAGCTAATGAAAACGACACCTGTTCTTAGTTAACCAAAAACGACAAGTCTGTAATTTCCTTGTTAAAGTGCAAAACGAGTCCATTCAGTTTGTCATACCCGACTATTGACCATACCACTGTTTACCCTCATTAATTAACTTAATTTATGTATGCACAATGGTGAAATAAATCAATGAATGCTTTCCAAATTGTGCCCCTCTAATGCTTTTTATAAGGAAGAAAAATGTATAGGCTTGAAAATATGACAACGTAATTAGACTTTTGCAATCACTGGTCTGTGATGACATGGTTTCGAATCGTGAATCTCAACGGTTCACCATGGTGAACGGTTGGTGAGCTGAAAGATAAACAGTTCATTTCTTTAAACAAACGATTCACCATGGTCAACCGTGCCGCAATAGCAGGAAATGTCACGGGATTTTTTTGATTTCACATTTACAAACTAGTTTAGATTACAACCTCGGGATAAGATGGTTCTTATGCCCGGAAAACTCTTTCCCCCTTACATATCGAATTAATGTATCTGGTGAATCGCACGGTGACTCGTTGACAATCACTTCTCAATTGCACTTTGCATACATTAAGTCCATTTTAATTTAGTCATCCTGTAAATTCTTCTTGAGTTGGTACCAGCTCCACATCGGCACCACTCGATGTATTATTAACCGAACCTCACAAGACGTCAGCGACCCCACCTCTCTAGCTTTATTCCCTTCGCTAACCGTTGTCACGCCTTCAAATGCCAACATCAGTACCAGTGCAAGGAAGATCGCCGTTATTTCGCTCGATTCTCGTCTCGATAATAAGAAAAAGGCCCCGATGTCATGTGTACGATACGTTAATCAAAGTACACAGTGTCAACTACTTTACATGGAAATGCGGTACACAGCATATTGAAGATGCTCCTTTACACACTACATAGTATTTACAATGATTTGGCCTTCTAAAAACTCTCCAACACATATTCCTTGATTATCATCATGTTCAGACCAACTGCTCACCGTTTTAAATACAAAGCATGCGAAGAGACCTTCCGTTTATCTTAGTAACAAGTTTACTTCTTTTCTCAAAGAGACTTGACTTCTGATCTACACCTCTACAGATTTGCCAATTTCCTTGAAGCAAATACAATACTCGTCACATTTGTTGGAACACCCATTCCCATTTCCCCCTTCCTCCAATGTTGATTTCCACAACTCCTAGTAGTCGCCCGACACTTTCTCACACACCATTGAATGGGGGAAAGGGGGATGTGGTATAAGCTACGATCGTGTAACACGAGGATTGTGACCAGTCGCTAGGTGTTCCAACTAAATATGTCTAGTATTGTAGGTATCGGAGAGGCTGAACATTTACGCACGCATGCGCTGACGGACTGTTTGACGCCCAGCCGCGAAATATATGCCGTACCTCGAGACGTGGCGCTGGAGCGTCGTACCAAACGAGTCCTCCCGGGAGTTCGGCCCGGGCGATCGCTATTGGACGCAGTTGGCCCTTCGCTGCTTTCTGCTACCGACCTTGCCTCCCGGTACGGCATTGAGGGAGGGATGTGTCGGCCCCTAAACCATATAAGACAAATCCCACGCCTACTCACAGCTCCAAACCTCCCTTGTCATTACAATTTAACGTAAGGTTTCGATGGTTTATATATTAAAGAGAAAAGTCATTTTACATGTCATATGGTAAGCACCGGAGTCGCAGATTACAAAGTGCACGCATGCGCCCTGCCGAAGGTAACATACATGCATGCATAAAACTTTATTTCATCTCGAATTTCTGAATACATCTTCGAGACATTACAGCTGACATACATAATATATACAGATACATAACTAAATGTTAAATAATATTTAAAGAGATATTAATCAAAACGAAAAGCAGCTGTACAAAATCCGGCCCTGGATTAGTTTAAAACCAGTAAACTCAGTGGTACGGAAAAAATCAGGTAGCGCATTTCGCAACGTACTTAGTTAATACGTAAGAAAAAGAACTAAGACCATAACTGGTTGTTCTAGGTTTATTGAGGGACAGAATGTTCCATGAAGACCATGCATGAGAAGAGAACGGGAGAGAAAACGTATTTTTCATATGGACAAGCCTTTTCTTTCTTTAACTACCTTTATACAATAATATGAGGAAATTTTGAATGCGCTTATTGCATAGAGATGTAGAGTTTGACTTAAGTGGTAGGTAAGAGGACAGGTAGTCGCAGATATAAATCTCGTTACTCTCTTATTTACATTATACCGTTTCTTTGACAAGAAATTACTAAAGGCAAGGCCGAATTTCCTATGCTAAAAAGTCTACGTTAACAGCACGCACCTTGGCTACACCTTAGTATCCGCCTGGAAATCTTCTTCTCGCTACTTTTTCCTCATTTGATGAGGACCAGTCTCCGTTTGCCTCCTTCATGCCCGAAAGGAATTCTGGGTAATTCGGCCTTTCCATGACAAGGGAAGACCCCCGATTCTCATTTCATAGATTTTCTTATGTGTGTGGAGCCACCCAGTCCTACAGGCAAAATACAGCATCGATTGAAGTTTTTAGCTTTCAAAACTTGCTCAAATTGTATCGGTAGGTCCTGGAATTCGTCCACAGAAAGGCCAGAGAGACGACTTCACTGGTGCTGTGAACCGCCATGTTTACAACAGGGCAATTTAGGCGTTCCACTCTGCATGAAATCATCTCTCACCTCTGTCTCGAGAAGACCAGACACGCACGGTTCTTACTTTACGTTTATGCCCCTGTAGAATCAACCGAAATCTCAACTCCTTGTCAAAGTTAACCAGCATCTTAATATTTTTGGTAGGCTACAATACTGTCTGAGTATTGGTGTGCGTTGGTATGAAGCCGTGCGATGCAATATACGCCGTGCAATATTCCAACAGTTCCAAACTCGTGTAATAAGTACATTTTGTCCTCTGAACACTCTAATAGGCTCTATTCCCAGATGGACTGACATGATTATCAAGTGCAACGGTCAACGTTGATTGACATATTTTATATACCAAGAAGTCAGAATAGCTATGCAAATATTACGGTCCCTGAAGACGTTTCTTTCTGCGATAGGACTGACTAAATCAGTTGCAGCAAAAGAACAGTTCATCGGCAACGGTTGGTGCTCTGCTTTTGAAAAACTCAGGCTGAAACCCTGAAAATATAAAGCTAATGAAAACGACACCTGTTATTAATTAACCAAAAACGACAAGTCTGTAATTTCCTTGTTAAAGTGCAAAACGAGTCCATTCAGTTTGTCATACCCGACTATTGACCATACCACTGTTTACCCTCATTAATTAACTTAATTTATGTATGCACAATGGTGAAATAAATCAATGAATGCTTTCCAAATTCTGCCCCTCTAATGCTTGTTATAAGGAAGAAATGTACAGGCTTGAAAATATGAAAACGTAATTAAACTTTTGCAATCACTGCACTGGTCTGTGATGCCATGGTTTCGAATCGTGAATCTCAACAGTTCACCATGGTGAACGGTTGGTGAGCTGAAAGATAAACAGTTCATTTCTTTAAACAAACGATTCACCATGGTCAACCGTGCCGCAATAGCAGGAAATGTCACGGGATTTTTTTATTTCACATTTACAAACTAGTTTAGATTACAACCTCGGGATAGGATGGTTCTTATGCCCGGAAAACTCTTTCCCCCTTACATATCGAATTAAGGTATCTGGTGAATCGCACGGTGAATCGTTGACAATCGCTTCTCAATTCCCCTTTGCATACAGTAGGTGCAGTTTGGTTAACTCATCCTGTAAATTCTTCTTGAGTTGGTACCAGCTCCACATCGGCACCACTCGATATATTATTAACCGAACCTCACAAGACGTCAGCGACCCCACCTCTCTAGCTTTATTCCCTTCGCTAACCGTTGTCACGCCTTCAAATGCCAACATCAGTACCAGTGCAAGGAAGATCGCCCTTATTTCGCTCGATTCTCGTCTCGATAATAATTAAAGCCCCCGATGTCATGTGTACGCTACGTTAATCAAAGTACACAGTGTCAACTACTTTACATGGAAATGCGGTACACAGCATATTGAAGACGCTCCTTTACACACTACATAGTATTTACAATGATTTGGCCTTCTAAAAATTCTCCAACACATATTGCTTTACTATCATCATGTTCAGACCAACTGCTCACCGTTTTAAATACAAAGCATGCGAAGAGACCTTCCGTTTATCTTAGTAACAAGTTTACTTCTTTTCTCAAAGAGACTTGACTTCTGATCTACTCCTCTACAGATTTGCCAATTTCCTTGAAGCAAATACAATACTCGTCACATTTGTTGGAACACCCATTCCCGTTTCCCCCTTCCTCCAATGTTGATTTCCACAACTACTAGTAGTCGCCCGAAACATTCTCACACAACATTGAATTGGGGAAAGGGGGATGTGGTATAAGCTACGATCTTGTAACACGATGATTCTGACCATTCGGTAAGTGTTCCAACTAAATATGTCTAGTATTGTAGGTATCGGAGATGCTGAACATTTACGCACGCATGCGCTGACGGAATGTTTAAAGACGAGACGACAAAAATATGCAGTACCTCCAGACGTGGCGCTGGAGCGTCGTACCAAACGAGTCATCCCGGGATTTCGGCCCGTGCGATCGCTTTTGGACGCAGTTGGCCCTTCGCTGCTTTCTGCTACCGACCTTGCCTCCCGGTACGGCATTGAGGGAGGGATATGTCGGCCCCTAAACCATATAAGACAAATCCCACGCCTACTCACAGCTCCAAACCTCCCTTGTCATTACAATTTAACGTAAGATTTCGATGGCTTATATGTTAAAGAGAAAAGTCATTTTACCTGTCATATGGTAAGCACTGGAGTCGCAGATTACAAAGTGCACGCATTTCTGAATACATCTTCGAGACATTACAGCTAACATACATAATATATACAGATACATAACTAAATGTTAAATAATATTTAAAGAGATATTAATCAAAACGAAAAGCCGCTGTACAAAATCCGGCCCTGGATTAGTTTAAAACCAGTAACCTCAGTGGTACGGGAAAAATCAGGTAGCGCATTTCGCAACGTACTTAGTTAATACGTAAGAAAAAGAACTAAGACCGTAACTGGTTGTTCTAGGTTTATTGAGGGACAGAATGTAAGTTCCACGGAGATCATGCATAAGAAGAGAACGGGAGAGAAAACGTATTTTTCATATGGACAAGCCTTTTCTTTCTTTAACTACTTTTATACAATAATATGAGGAAATTTTGAATGGGCTTATTGCATAGAGATGTAGAGTTTGACTTAAGTGGTACGCAAGAGGACAGGTAATCGCAGATATAAATCTTTCAAGGTTTACTTTCGTGAAAGGTAAAGTGAAACAAAACAAACGATTGCTTTGACATTTTCTTGATTGTAATGACACATCTGGCCATAAAATAATTTGTAAATTTTAGTGACTGTAAGTTTTGAAAGCTTCTACAGTACTAGACATATTTAGTTGGAACGCTCAGCGAATGGTCAGAATCATCGTGTTACAAGATCGTAGCTTATACCACAAGCATAAGCTACTTATGCTTGTGCTTGTGCTTGCGTCGCTAGTGAAAACTAGGCTTAAGAGACCCCCCCCCCGGGGGGGGGGGAGTGGGGGAAGTACCCTCTTATAAATGCTATATAGGTATGTGCCACCCGATAAGGTAGGGTCTTTTAGGTGCTCAGGGTATCCCTTTATGATATTTTCAGGAGCTCCTGGTATTTTTGGTATTGTGATCCTTAGATGTTCCTTAGACAGGGTCACTAAATTGCATTATCAACTCCAACGCACAAAACGAAAAAGATATTTAAACTGTACTAAAGGGACCTTTATAACTTTTATGGGCCTTAAAGAGGGTATCGAATCTCGATTTTCTACCCTTAAATAGGGTCAGGGTTTGAGAAAGTTGATTGATTGACCGTGCGACCGTGCCGCGATCGCTTTTGGACGCAGTTGGCCCTTCGCTGCTTTCTGCTACCGACCTTGCCTTCCGGTACGGCATTGAGGGAGAGATATGTCGGCCCCAAAACTACATGAGACAAAACACCACGCCTATTCACAGCTCCAGACCGCCTAAATATTCAAGGGAAAAGTCATTTTATCTGCCATATGGTAAGCATTGGAGTCGCAGATTACGACGTGTACGCACGCGCCCTGCTAAAGGTAACATACATACATGCATAAACTTTATTTTATCTCAAATTTCAGAATAAGTACAAGAGCGAGTATCTTCGAGACATTACATTACTGCTAAAATACATAGCATATACAGAGACATAACTAAATACGTAATATTTAGAGATATACTAATCAAAAACAAAAGCGGATGTACAAATTGCGGCCCCGGATTCTTTTTTAAAACCAGTAAACTCATAAGTACGGATAAAATCAGGTAGTGCATTCGGCAAGAAAAAAGAGAACTAAAACGAAAACTGGTTGTTCTAGGCTTATTAAGGGACAGAATGTTATTTCCGCGAAGATCATACATAAGAAGAAGACGTGAGAGAATTTTTCATATGAGCAGGAAAAGCCTAAAAAATATACCGACTTTTATACAGTAATATGAGGAAACTTTGGATGCGGGTATTGCATAGAGATGTAGAGTTTGACTTTAGTGGTAAGAGGACAGGTAATTTGCAAATACAAATCTCAGTACTCTCATTTTTCTATTTACATCATACCGTTCCTTTGACAAGAAATTACGAGAGGCCAGTTTTTTGCTACGAGGACAACTTTGCCGCGAATTTTCCATGATAAAAACTTGTTCAGAAATCAAAAGTCTACGTTAACAGCACACACCGGGGCTACTTCTTAGTATCTGGCTAGAAGTCTTCTTCTTACTACTTTTTCCTCCGGCCGCACTTCAGCCATTTGATGAGGGCCAGTCTCGTGCTTCTCAAGTTGCCTCCTTCATGCCCAAAGAGAATTCTGGGTAATTCTGCCATTCCATGACAAACGAAGACCCCCGATTCTCATTAATTCCCCCGATTTTATAACTGACGTTCGGCGTTTAGTAGTCGGTTTAAAATTCCCCCGCCGTTAACTGCCAAGGTTCATATGTAATATGCATAATAAAAGATTCACGGGAAATAGGTATTTATAGACTTTATGCTTCGATGTATCGCGGAAATGATCAACTACAGGAGCCCACGAGTAGGAGCTTGCCTCTCTCATACACGTCCTTATGAGTCAACCTTTTCGCGTATCTTTCTATTTTTAGAACGCCACGAGTTCCTCGGCTCTGCACGCAATGTTTTAAAAGGCTAATCAGAATAAAGTCATTGTCTAACGAAGACAAATAAAGCAGTGAAACTGTATCTAAATCGTGCAAATAAATGTAAATTTATGTAAATGCGAGTCTCCTGCTCAATGGTTCGTTCTAAAAATAGAAAGATACGGTCAAAGGTTGACTCAAAGATCTATACTGCATATGGGCTCCTGTCAACTATCTGTCCGCCTCCTCTTCAATGGTTAAGATTCCTTGACACGCTCTGCATCAGGCTTCTAACCGTTGGAGTTGGAGTCCACATTTCATTCTTTACAGTTTCAAGAGACGCAGGGAAATCAATATGACAGACCTAGTGACCGACACCACGGTATTTTTTTTTCCTTCCCTTACTATTGCGGAAACGAAACCCTATTTCTTTTTGAAATAAAGGATAAATATAGTTTATCCTTAAATATAAATATAGTATATCCTTAATACCACTATATAGTTAATATCAATATAGTTTCTTGAAAAATGTGTACGAGAAATATGACCAACCCAGGGCCGTAGCAAGTATGCGGCAATCCGAGGCACTTGCCTCGGTCATTTTTTTTCGTGATTTTTTTTGTTAGTAATGCGGGATTCCAGCGCTGTCTTTAAATGTAGGAATCAAACTAATCCAAATACCGACGAAGAGAATTTAACCATGGACATTGCCTCAGTCAGAATTTTTTTCTTGTTATACGGCCATACGAGTTAACTCGATAAAACTGTTTAGTTTACATGGACAATTAGCTAAAAGATTAAGTGCAACCATTTTCTTTGAAGGCTAAAACAAATTCTTATCCCGTGGGATGTTTCCAAGCAGGCAGCCTGTAACAATTTGGACCCGTTATTTTCTTTTTTCTTTCTTTCTTCGTAGTCACAAATTGCAATTAGTCACGTGTTTTGCTTCCCTGTTGGATGGGATTGATACTGGGATAGTCCAGACTATACCAGAGAAATTTGAAAACGGGATTCCCGCAACGAAAACGCAACAAAAGTTTTCCGTTCGCACACGAAACCTGATAAGATGTTTCCCGTCCACAGTCCCCAGCATGCGCATATCGAAGCGTGTGATTAAGCCCGCCATCAATTCCTCTCCAGTGTACATCGTAGTGTCCGCATTTTCAGGTTGTACCCAGTGTACTAAATTCTTAAACTGAGCAACTTGACTATGTCTTTGATGCTAAATTTACAAATTAAAGAAGGGAACACTCAGGACAAACTCAATGACAACATCATTTCGTTTTATTGTTTTATGTTACAAATTGATATCTTTAACGTTAATCGTGAATGGCGAATTCTACAAAAGAATCAAAGTTTTAATTATCTTCAGCCACATGATAAGATTTGTACTGAATTTATCCTGAACATCCTTAATACCACTATTTACACAATCAATGGCTGCCTAAAACTAAGATAGCACATTTTGGGGCAATTCGAAAAGTGCTTGGACCAGGAAACTTTGGGACCAGCAGCGTAATCTTATGAGTACGTTCATGATGTTCTTTGAAGAATGCAACTGCTCTTCTAGTAAATGCTGAATAACTTCAGTTGTACAATGAAAAAGACTAGTATTACTATCAGTTGCAAACATTATTTCCTCCCTTTTGGTGGGACCTAGTTTTGCTTAGCTTGGAACTGGTAATAAAAAGAAGGGACTCTTATCTCTTGCCGAAAGGTTCGATGACATTAATGCTTACACAATTTTTAGCAATTTCATTACATAATCCAGGGGCATCCAACGACCAATTTGTTGTAAAATGTATTATTATACCCCAGTTAATGAAAATAAATGTTATTAAGGCATTTTCAGGTGTTTTTCAGTGTTGCTGGGAAAACATCTGTTCCTTTTTCCCAGCAAGACACACAAGAAATTTCCCAGCCAGCTAGATAAAATTGGTTGGTTTCCCAGCCAGCTGATCAAATTTATTTCCCAGCCAGGAATTCCGCGCACTTTCAAATCCCTCGATCCGAAACGACCGAACAAAAGCGACAAAACCGGGACAAAACAGGTTTTTTCCGCAAGCGCAATCACTCTGACCAGCCGTTGTATGTTTGTGACTACTCTCTTGGAGAGGGAAGGGGTTCCCTTTTTTTTTTTTTGTTTAGTCGTCCTCAGTCTTCAGAGTTTCTACAGCCAGCTCGGGTTGAAATGCTAGAAAAAGTCAGTAATTCCCAGGCAAAACCTCTATGAATAACAAAATTTCCCAGCCAGCTCATCGAAACACCTGTATTTTTGCCAGCCAGCAAGATTCCTCTGGGGAACAGATAATGTGAGGAACAGATTCGTTGGGTGCCCCTGATAATCTAGCTGTGTAAAATCATTGTTCTTATGTAAAGCTGATAGGTAGTTTATACTCGATTCCGCGTTGGTTAATATTTCCTTCCGCCATATTTTGATTTCAATCTTTATCAAACTCTCGCTACGAGAGGGAGGATTGGGGGAAAGGGAGGAGGCAAAAATGGGGGGAAAATCCCCGTTTTCGAAAATATTCGGATACGTGTAAATGGGGTCTTAGGTTTGGAGGCCCTCCCAGGGGTTTTGGGGAACAAGGGAGCGTGACTAATTTGAATTGCCCCTTAAATACCACAAACAATCACTGAAACTTCTAACTTAAAATTGACCCTAATAACGCTAACCATATATATCGCTTGAAAGTGGACTTAAAGGGACACATTGTGGCAATTGGTCAGGCTTACATTTCGACGAAAGGGCCCTCTGGAAGCAATACAGTCGATTTCATAAGTTTTGCATGGCTCTCTTCGTCTTTGAGTTCATGCTTATAACACTTGGTCTGTTGTCATTCTTCTGCTCAGTGTAAGGAGGAGGAGGCCCATTGAAGCTAAGGGATCTTCTCTGAGGGTCCGCTCTGATAGGTATTTTACTTCGGGGTGGCGGTGCTGTTGGTTCCTCATTCTCATCCGAATCACTTTCTGTGTCGCTTAAGAACATTGGTCCGTTCTTTAAAAATGTCCCTAGAGGAGGAAAGAAAACCAAATTATTCACTATTTAGCTGGCATATATACTCTAAAACACCAAAACACCATAAGACTCCTTATTACACATAACATGAGAATTTTATTCCATAAAGCTCATTTGTACAAATCTATACGCTTTATAACACATATGGAAAAGGCTTATACAGCCAATCAGAATGACATACAGCTATTTCACATGCGGAAGTATAACCAATCAACGATAGCGTAAAGGCCTCTCCAAGCCAATCACTCGTGCATCTCTAGCGTCTCGGGCAAATCGTACTTTTGTTATTGAATTAAATTAAATTTGCATTTGGTTCTATTGTTAGTGAGTTTTCTTTTCTAATTTACATTCAGAAAACTATTTCAATGAAAATTCTCGTCTTATGTGTAATAAACAGCTCACGACATAGAAAGTGCTTTGTACGGGTTATATTCACTCGTTGTTTGTGTCAAAAACCCTCACTCGCTCGTTCCTCGCTCGTTCGGGTTTTTGACACAAACAACTCGTGAATAAAACCCCGTACGCCGCACTTTCTATGAAGTAAACTATATGTACTGTTCTACTAAGCTAAAAATATGGAAAATGAAAACAACGTCTTTTCTTAACCATGATGTTCCGCGCACGCGCATTTGGCGCGCGGAGTTCCGCTTTTAATCCACTTTTCGGAAAGTTTTTGAACGCTGTTTAAACATTAATTCTTGACATATCAATTCGCTGAGACTCAGAAAACAGAAATGAATTATTAATCTGGAAACATGAATTAAAATCCCTCACCGTGTTGCCCTCGAATCATACGTCAAGGCCTTTCAATACAAAGTTCTTACCTCTATACTCTGCACTAACACAAAATTGCACAAGATCGGTTTTAGACCGAATGATCTGTGCAGTTTTTGCAAGGCTCAGTCAGAAACTTTAAGCCACTATTTTTATCACTGTTCACATTCCAGACATTTCTGGACTGATTTTGAGTCTTACTGGCATTTTTTATCCAATCAACTGGTACACCTCTCTTTGGAAAATGTTTTATATGGAATAATATCGCAACAATTCCCTTTACTTAATTTACTCATTGTTATCGTTGGGAAATTGTTTTTGTGGGACTGCAGAAGAAGCCAAATTAATCCAGATATTACTGGGTTTAAGAACAAAATTGTTCGCAAGTGCGAAACAGAAAGGAATTAAAAACACGAAAGACTATTTTAAAAAGAAATGGGTGCTCATACCAACTCGATAAGCCTACTAGCCTGTTGTTCTACTGTTTGTTGTTGTTGTGGTTGTGTCTGTTTGTCTCTCTCTTTCCAGTTATTTATAATGTAAGGCGTTTTATCCTAACATAAAAATCTACCCTTCAATCTTTAATTTCTCAATAATTAATGTGTTGTAGTTCATTGTGGTAAAACATTGATAATTAATTTGTCTATAAATAAATTAATTAAAAAAAAAAAAACCGTCGTCCGTTTGAATGGCAGTGAGTGGTTACATAGCTCTTTGGTAATGTAACAAAAACATGACTTCATAGAGTTCCAACCCATCGTGCCCGATTTACTTTGGCGGGTTTGAATCAAATTGCTTCCTACTTTCAATACCATAATAGACATTTTGTGTATCATCCACTTTTCCAACAAAAGCACCGAAAATTAACTGAAGTATTGGTCGCCAAAAAAAAGTACACAGCAGAGGCCGTGATTGTCTTGCTAACCTCCTGGCAGAATTTCACTTCAGTCTCTTGGCCTCAAGCGAGTGAAAGTGCGAAGGTTTTTTCATTTCATAAGAATTTTAGCTTTAAATTCTTAATTAACTCGTAAAAATATCTTTCGAGCTTTCCTATGCTTAGGAAGAGAGATTGAAGTAAACTAACAAATGATCTCACTTACCCGAATTATTAAACTGTTGACCAAATTGCTGTAGATTCCATCCTTGCGGTAGCATCTCTAACTTTCTTTGCGACTCACCGCTCTCGTTTATCATGGTAAAGTGATCACTTGGTTCATCTTTGGATCGCAAGCGCCGTCCTCTGTACAAGAAAGGGAATTTTAGCAAAAACGACTCGACACCAAAGAAAATATCACTAAATAATATAAACACTATGCGGTCGTTGCTAATAATAATTGAAATGACTAGAGAACACTGGATTGATAGAAACGCGGTTAAACTAAATACTGAGGTAACGAAAATCATGCTCACATTCTCGCCCAGGCCCCAGTTGTTCAAAATTGGATAACTATATCCACCGCGCACCGGTGGCTCAGTTGGTTGAGCACCAGGCTGCCATACAGGAGGTCGTGAGTTTGACTCCGGCCGGACCAACACTTATGGTCTTAAAATAACTAATGATAAAGTGCTTCCTTTGTAAAGACATTTGCAATGGCTAGACTCTCTAGTCTTCTTGGATAAGGACGATGAACAGTAGGATCCGTCTCATAACCTGTCAATGTGCATAATCCTGTGGGACCTAAAAGAACCCATATACTTGTCACTTGTTCCGGGTGTTGTGGTCTGTCCTCTGTGGTGTAACATGGTTGGGAGGGTAAATGCTCGGAGATACTAACTACACCAAGCTACTCTAAAATCCGAGGATATTAAATAAAGCTAAGATATGATATGCATGATGTAATATTTAACAATTAGACCCATAGCCTGCAAGGGCGCCCGAAAATGTTGTACTCTTTGCAGGAATAAATGAGTCAAAGTCATCTTTTTGTGTTATATTATTTCACTGTTTTAATATATACTAAAACAACTATTCACCTCAGTGTCGGTGGCTACTGGTGGCTATCTACCACTAGCCACCTTCACTTCGGTGAATAGTTGCTAATTATCCACTGGATACAGTCGAACAACTGGGACCAGAACCTCAAATCTTGTAATGTTACGTTGCTGTATTTTAGATGACAGAACGAAATCAGCTAAAATGCTTTCCTCGTGAGTTTCATTCGCGTTTTCGTCTTCTTTAATGATGGAGTTTGTGAAAGCTCAATTGAACATTACGATTTAACGAAGAGTGAACAGACAGATCAACGCACTTCGCGTTTTTAATACTCCTCCTTTTCATTCGAGTCGTACGGGAAACATTTTTCTGCCAGCTTACATTGAGCCCATTTATTTGGTCTATTAATCAAAGCAGTAATCAGAGGGGATTCCTGCGGTTATGCAAAACGTGTGTGAAACAGAACTAGGCCACGAATTCTCTCCAAATATTTAATACTATCCTTGATTGCCTTCATTTGTGCTCATGGAGGCGAGAATTGGTCACTTCTAGGCGGAATAATTGAAATCGAGACAGCCGACACTTTAAGGTCCTTTAAGCTGTGTGTGCAACTTCGCCACTTTGCCTCAAATTCTCCGAGGTTTTTGCTCGGCTTGCGCCTGTTATGCTGAAAATCATTTACACGTACGGAGCTACCAAAGAGTACCCGGGCATCATTTTCTTACAAGTATCTGAACTCTTACCTATGCCAGCAAGTCAATATAGTCCACAATATCCCTGTTAATCCAATACCTATGGCTATAGATCCAACCACTATATACCATAGCCTCCAGTCTAAACCGACAAGTAGGCAACTGATCAGTAACACTTTTTAATCGTTATAACGATTCAGATTGAGTTTCATTGCACTCAACGCCCTTATTTCGCTCGATTCTCGTCTCGATAATAATTAAAGCCCCCGATGTCATGTGTACGCTACGTTAATCAAAGTACACAGTGTCAACTACTTTACATGGAAATGCGGTACACAGCATATTGAAGATGTTCCTTTACACACCACATAGTATTTATAATTATTTGGCCTTCTAAAAACTCTCCAACACATATTCCTTGATTATCATCATGTTCAGACCAACTGCTCACCTTTTTAAATACAAAGCATGCCAAGAGACATTCCGTTTATCTTAGTAACAAGTTTACTTCTTTTCTCAAAGAGACTTGACTTCTGATCTACACCTCTACAGATTTGCCAGTTTCCTTGAAGCAAATACAATACTCGTCACATTGTTTGAAACACCCATCCCCGTTTCCCCCTTCCTCCAATGTTGATTTCCACAACTACTAGTAGTCGCCCGAAAAATTCTCACACAACATTGAATTGGGGGAAGGGGGTGGTGTGGTACAAGCTACGATCTTGTAACACGATGATTCTGACCATTCGCTAAGTGTTCCAACTAAATATGTCTAGTATTGTAGGTATCGGAGAGGCTGAACATTTACGCACGCATGCGCTGACGGAATGTTTGAAGACGAGACGACAAAAAATATGCAGTACCTCCAGACGTGGCGCTGGAGCGTCGTACCAAACGAGTCATCCCGGGATTTCGGCCCGTGCGATCGCTTTTGGACGCAGTTGGCCCTTCGCTGCTTTCTGCTACCGACCTCGGCCCCTAAACCATATAAGACAAAATCCCACGCCCGGTTACTTCTGTCGCACGAGCTCCAAACCGTCCGCTTTGTCATTACATTTTAACGTATAGATTTTCGATGGACTTAATGTATCTCTATGTTGAAAGAGAAAAGTTTTCATTTTAACATGATCATAATGGTAAGCCCTGGAGGTCGCAGATTTACAAAATGCACGCATGCGCCCCTGCCGAAGGTAACATAACATGCATGCATAAAACTTTATTTCATCTCGGAATTTCTGAATTACATCTTCCGAGACATTAGCAGCATAACATACATAGTATATACAAAAGATACATAACTAAATGTTAAATAAATATTTAAAGGGATATTAATCAAAACGGAAAAGCCGCTGTACAAAATCCGAGCCCTGGATTAGTTTAAAACCAGTTAAACTCAGTGGTACGGAAAAAATTCAGGTATCGCATTTTCGCAACGTACTTAGTTAATAACGTAAGAGAAAAGAACTAAAGACCATAACTGGTTGTTTCTAGGTTTATTGAGGGACAGAATGTAAGTTCCATGAAGACTCATGCATAAGAAGAGAACAGGGATGAGGAAAACAACGTATTTTTCATATGGACAAGTCTTTTCTTTCTTTAACTACTTTTATACAAAATCATATGAGGAACATTTTGAATGCGCTTATTGCATAGAGATGTAGAGTTTGACCTTAAGTTGGTAAAGGTAAAAGGACAGGTAGTCGCAGATATCAATCTCGTTACGTCTCTTATTATACATTCTATAATAACGCGTTTCTTTGACAAGAAATTACTAAAAGGCCAAGGCCGAATTTTCCTATGCTAAAAGATCTACGTTACACAGCACGCACCTTGGCTACACCTTTATTATCCGCCTGGAAATCTTCTTCTCGATACATTTTTTTCTTCCTCATTTTGATGAGGCCCAGTGTCCGTTTGCCTCCTTCAGGCCCAAAGGAATTCTGGGTAATTCGGCCGTTCCCATGACAAGGGAAGACCCCAGAATTCTCATTCATAGATTTTCTTATGTGTGTGGATCCACCCAGTCCCTTACAGGCAAAATACAGTCTCGATTGAAGTTTTTTAGCTTTCCAAACTCACTCAAATTGTAATACAGTAGGTCCTGGAAGTCGTCCACAGAAAGGCCAGAGAGACGACTTCACTGGGTGCTTGGGTGAAAACCGCCTGTTTACAAACAGGGCATTCTTAGTTAGAGAGAGAGAGGCGTTCCACTCTGCGATGAACATCATCTCTCACCTCTGTCTCGAGCAAGAACCAGACACGCACGGTTCTTAACGTTACGTTAAATGCCCTGTAGAATCAACCGAAAATCTCAACTCCTTGTCAAGGTTAACCAGCATCTTAATATTTTTGGCAGGCTATACAATAGGTCTGAAGTATTGGTGTGCGTTGGTATGAGAGCCGTGCGATGCAATATTACGGCCGTGCAAATATTTCCAAACAGTTCCAAACTCGTGTAATAAGTACAGTTTTGTCCTCTGTGAACACTTTAATAAGGACTCCTATTCCAGATGGACTGACATGATTATCAAGTGCAACGGTCAACGTTGATTGACGATTTTATATACCAAGAAGTCAGAATAGCTATGGGGGCAAATTACCACGGTCCCTGAAGACGTTTTCCTTTCTGCGATAGGAACCTGACTAAAATCAGTTTGCAGCAAAAGAACGAGTTCATCGGCATACCGGTTGGTGCTTCTGCTTTTGAAAAACTCAGGCATTGAATACACCTGAAGAGATAAACGCTAATGAAAACGACACCCTGTTCTTAGTTAACCAAAAACGACAAGTCTGTAATGTTCCTTGTTAAAGTGGGCAAAACGATTACCATTCAGTTTGTCCATACCCGACTATGACCATACCACTGTTTTACCTCATTAATTAACTTATTTATGTATGCACAATGGTGAAATAAATCAATGAATGCTTTCCAAATTGTGCCCCTCTAATGCTTTTTATAAGGAAGAAAAATGTATAGAGGCTTGAAATAATGACAACGCTTATTTAGACTTTTGCAACTCCACTGGTATGTGATGACATGTTTCGAATCGTGAATCTCAACGGTTCACCCATGGTGAACGGTTGGTTGAGCTGAAAGCTAAACCAGTTCATTTCTTTAAACAAACGATTCACCATGGTCAACCGTTGCCGCAATAAGCAGGAAATGTCATCGGGATTTTTTTGATTTCAGCATTTACAAACTAGTTTAGATTACAACCTCGGGAATCAAGTGGTTCTTATGCCCGGAAACACTCTTTCCCCCCCTTACATCCGAATTAATGTATCTGGTGAATCGCAGACCGGTGAAATCGGTTGACAATCACTTCTCAATTACACTTTGCAGACATTAAGTCCATTTTAGATTTAATCATCCTGTAAAATTCTTACTTGAGGTGTTGGTACCGAGCTCACACCGCCACATCGGCCACCCACTCGATATATTTAACCGAACCTCACAAGACGTCAGCGACCCCACCTTTCTAGCTTTATTCCCTTCGCTAACCGTTGTCACGCCTTCAAATGCCAACATCAGTACCAGTGCAAGGAAGATCGCCGTTATTTCGCTCGATTCTCGTCTCGATAATAAGAAAAAGGCCCCGATGCCATGTGTACGATACGTTAATCAAAGTACACAGTGTCAACTACTTTACATGGAAATGCGGTACACAGCATATTGAAGATGCTCCTTTACACACTACATAGTATTTACAATGATTTGGCCTTCTAAAAACTCTCCAACACATATTCCTTGATTATCATCATGTTCAGACCAACTGCTCACCGTTTTAAATACAAAGCATGCGAAGAGACCTTCCGTTTATCTTAGTAACAAGTTTACTTCTTTTCTCAAAGAGACTTGACTTCTTTGATCTACACCTCTACAGATTTGCCAATTTCCTTGAAGCAAATACAATACTCGTCACATTTGTTGGAACACCCATTCCCATTTCCCCCTTCCTCCAATGTTGATTTCCACAACTACTAGTAGTCGCCCGAAAACATTCTCACAACATTGAATTGGGGGAAGGGGGATGTGGTATAAGCTACGATCGTGTAACACGATGATTCTGACCATTCGGTAAGTGTTCCAACTAAATATGTCTAGTATTGTAGGTATCGGAGAGGCTGAACATTTACGCCCGCATGCGCTGACGGAATGTTTGAAGACGAGGACGACAAAAATATGCACGTACATCCAGACGTGGTCGCTGGAGCGTCGTACCAAACGAGTCATCCCGGGATTTCGGCCCGTGCGATCGCTTTTGGACGCAGTTGGGCCTTCGCTGCTTTCTGCTACAAGACCTTGCCTCCCGGTACGGCATTGAGGAGGATGTGTCGGCCCCTAAACCATTAAGACAAATCCCACGCCTACTCACAGCTCCAAACCTCCCTTGTCATTACAATTTAACGTAAGGTTTCGCTGGTTTATATATTAAAGAGAAAAGTCATTTTACATGTCATATGGTAAGCACTGGAGTCGCAGATTACAAAGTGCACGCATGCGCCCTGCCGAAGGTAACATACATGCATGCATAAAACTTTATTTCATCTCGAAGTCTGAATACATCTTCGAGACATTACAGCTAACATGCATAATATGTACAGATACATAACTAAATGTTAAATAATATTTAAAGAGATCTTAATCAAAACGAAAAGCCGCTGTACAAAAATCCGGCCCTGATTAGTTTAAAACCAGTAAACTCAGTGGTACGGAAAAAATCAGGTAGCGCATTTCGCAACGTACTTAGTTAATACGTAAGAAAAAGAACTAAGACCATAACTGGTTGTTCTAGGTTTATTGAGGGACAGAATGTTCCATGAAGACCATGCATGAGAAGAGAACGGGAGAGAAAACGTATTTTTCATATGGACAAGCCTTTTCTTTCTTTAACTACCTTTATACAATAATATGAGAATTTTGAATGCGCTTATTGCATAGAGATGTAGAGTTTGACTTAAGTGGTAGGTAAGAGGACAGGTAGTCGCAGATATAAATCTCGTTACTCTCTTATTTACATTATACCGTTTCTTTGACAAGAAATTACTAAAGGCAAGGCCGAATTTCCTATGCTAAAAAGTCTACGTTAACAGCACGCACCTTGGCTACACCTTAGTATCCGCCTGGAAAGCTTCTTCTCGCTACTTTTTCCTCATTTGATGAGGACCAGTCTCCGTTTGCCTCCTTCATGCCCAAACGGAATTCTGGGTAATTCGGCCGTTCCATGACAAGGGAAGACCCCCGATTCTCTTTCATAGATTTTTTATGTGTGTGGAGCCACCCAGTCCTACAGGCAAAATACAGCATCGATTGAAGTTTTTAGCTTTCAAAACTTGCTCAAATTGTATCGGTAGGTCCTGGAATTCGTCCACAGAAAGGCCAGAGAGACGACTTCACTGGTGCTGTGAACCGCCATGTTTACAACAGGGCAATTTAGGCGTTCCACTCTGCATGAAATCATCTCTCACCTCTGTCTCGAGAAGACCAGACACGCACGGTTCTTACGTTACGTTTATGCCCCTGTAGAATCAACCGAAATCTCAACTCCTCAAGTTAACCAGCATCTTAATATTTTTGGTAGGCTACAATACTGTCTGAGTATTGGTGTGCGTTGGTATGAAGCCGTGCGAATGCAATATACGCCGTGCAATATTCCAACAGTTCCAAACTCGTGTAATAAGTACATTTTGTCCTCTGAACACTCTAATAGGCTCTATTCCCAGATGGACTGACATGATTATCAAGTGCAACGGTCAACGTTGATTGACATATTTTATATACCAAGAAGTCAGAATAGCTATGCAAATATTACGGTCCCTGAAGACGTTTCTTTCTGCGATAGGACTGACTAAATCAGTTGCAGCAAAAGAACAGTTCATCGGCAACGGTTGGTGCTCTGCTTTTGAAAAACTCAGGCTGAAACCCTGAAAATATAAAGCTAATGAAAACGACACCTGTTATTAATTAACCAAAAACGACAAGTCTGTAATTTCCTTGTTAAAGTGCCAAAACGAGTCCATTCAGTTTGTCATACCCGACTATTGACCATACCACTGTTTACCCTCATTAATTAACTTAATTTATGTATGCAATGGTGAAATAAATCAATGAATGCTTTCCAAATTCTGCCCCTCTAATGCTTGTTATAAGGAAGAAATGTACAGGCTTGAAAATATGACAACGTAATTAGACTTTGCAATCACTGGTCTGTGATGACATGGTTTCGAATCGTGAATCTCAACGGTTTCACCATGGTGAACGGTTGGTGAGCTGAAGATAAACAGTTCATTTCTTTAAACAAACGATTCACCATGCTGGTCAACCGTGCCGCAATAGCAGGAATGTCACGGGATTTTTTTAATTTCACATTTACAAACTAGTTTAGATTACAACCTCGGGATAGGATGGTTCTTATGCCCGGAAAACTCTTTCCCCTTACATATCGAATTAAGGTATCTGGTGAATCGCACGGTGAATCGTTGACAATCACTTCTCAATTACACTTTGCATACATTAAGTCCATTTTAGTTTAATCATCCTGTAAATTCTTCTTGAGTTGGTACCAGCTCCACATCGGCACCACTCGATATATTATTAACCGAACCTCACAAGACGTCAGCGACCCCACCTCTCTAGCTTTATTCCCTTCGCTAACCGTTGTCACGCCTTCAAATGCCAACATCAGTACCAGTGCAAGGAAGATCGCCGTTATTTCGCTCGATTCTCGTCTCGATAATAATTAAAGCCCCCGATGTCATGTGTACGCTACGTTAATCAAGTACACAGTGTCAACTACTTTACATGGAAATGCGGTACACAGCATATTGAAGACGCTCCTTTACACACTACATAGTATTTACAATGATTTGGCCTTCTAAAAACTCTCCAACACATATTCCTTGATTATCATCATGTTCAGACAATGCTCACCGTTTTAAATACAAAGCATGCGAAGAGACCTTCCGTTTATCTTAGTAACAAGTTTACTTCTTTTCTCAAAGAGACTTGACTTCTGATCTACTCCTCTACAGATTTGCCAATTTCCTTGAAGCAAATACAATACTCGTCACATTTGTTGGAACACCCATTCCCGTTTCCCCCTTCCTCCAATGTTGATTTCCACAACTACTAGTAGTCGCCCGAAACATTCTCACACAACATTGAATTGGGGGAAGGGGGATGTGGTATAAGCTACGATCTTGTAACACGATGATTCTGACCATTCGGTAAGTGTTCCAACTAAATATGTCTAGTATTGTAGGTATCGGAGAGCTGAACATTTACGCACGCATGCGCTGACGGAATGTTTAAAGACGAGACGACAAAAATATGCAGTACCTCCAGACGTGGCGCTGGAGCGTCGTACCAAACGAGTCATCCCGGGATTTCGGCCCGTGCGATCGCTTTTGGACGCAGTTGGCCCTTCGCTGCTTTCTGCTACCGACCTTGCCTCCCGGTACGGCATTGAGGGAGGGATATGTCGGCCCCTAAACCATATAAGACAAATCCCACGCCTACTCACAGCTCCAAACCTCCCTTGTCATTACAATTTAACGTACCATTTCGATGGCTTATATGTTAAGAGAAAAGTCATTTTACCTGTCATATGGTAAGCACTGGAGTCGCAGATTACAAAGTGCACGCATTTCTGAATACATCTTCGAGACATTACAGCTAACATACATAATATACAGATACATAACTAAATGTTAAATAATATTTAAAGAGATATTAATCAAAACGAAAAGCCGCTGTACAAAATCCGGCCCTGGATTAGTTTAAAACCAGTAACCTCAGTGGTACGGGAAAAATCAGGTAGCGCATTTCGCAACGTACTTAGTTAATACGTAAGAAAAAGAACTAAGACCGTAACTGGTTGTTCTAGGTTTATTGAGGGACAGAATGTAAGTTCCACGGAGATCATGCATAAGAAGAGAACGGGAGAGAAAACGTATTTTTCATATGGACAAGCCTTTTCTTTCTTTAACTACTTTTATACAATAATATGAGGAAATTTTGAATGGGCTTATTGCATAGAGATGTAGAGTTTGACTTAAGTGGTACGCAAGAGGACAGGTAATCGCAGATATAAATCTTTCAAGGTTTACTTTCGTGAAAGGTAAAGTGAAACAAAACAAACGATTGCTTTGACATTTTCTTGATTGTAATGACACATCTGGCCATAAAATAATTTGTAAATTTTAGTGACTGTAAGTTTTGAAAGCTTCTACAATACTAGACATATTTAGTTGGAACGCTCAGCGAATGGTCAGAATCATCGTGTTACAAGATCGTAGCTTATACCACAAGCATAAGCTACTTATGCTTGTGCTTGTGCTTGCGTCGCTAGTGAAAACTAGGCTTAAGAGACCCCCCCCCGGGGGGGGGGGAGTGGGGGAAGTACCCTCTTATAAATGCTATATAGGTATGTGCCACCCGATAAGGTAGGGTCTTTTAGGTGCTCAGGGTATCCCTTTATGATATTTTCAGGAGCTCCTGGTATTTTTGGTATTGTGATCCTTAGATGTTCCTTAGACAGGGTCACTAAATTGCATTATCAACTCCAACGCACAAAACGAAAAAGATATTTACACTGTACTAAAGGGACCGTTATAACTTTTATGGGCCTTAAAGAGGGTATCGAATCTCGATTTTCTACCCTTAAATAGGGTCAGGGTTTGAGAAAGTTGATTGATTGACCGTGCGACCGTGCCGCGATCGCTTTTGGACGCAGTTGGCCCTTCGCTGCTTTCTGCTACCGACCTTGCCTTCCGGTACGGCATTGAGGGAGAGATATGTCGGCCCCAAAACTACATGAGACAAAACACCACGCCTATTCACAGCTCCAGACCGCCTAAATATTCAAGGGAAAAGTCATTTTATCTGCCATATGGTAAGCATTGGAGTCGCAGATTACGACGTGTACGCACGCGCCCTGCTAAAGGTAACATACATACATGCATAAACTTTATTTTATCTCAAATTTCAGAATAAGTACAAGAGCGAGTATCTTCGAGACATTACATTACTGCTAAAATACATAGCATATGCAGATACCTACTAAATACATAATATTTAAAGATATATTCATTAAAAAGAAAAGCCGCTGTACGAAATGCGGCCCTGGATTTTCTTTTAAAACCAGTAAACTCATAAGTACGGATAAAATCAGGTAGTGCATTCGGCAAGAAAAAAGAGAAATAAGACCATAACTGGTTGTTCTAGGCTTATTAAGGGACAGAATGTTATTTCCGCGAAGATCATACATAAGAAGAAGACGTGAGAGAATTTTTCATATGAGCAGGAAAAGCCTAAAAAATATACCGACTTTTATACAGTAATATGAGGAAACTTTGGATGCGGGTATTGCATAGAGATGTAGAGTTTGACTTTAGTGGTAAGAGGACAGGTAATTTGCAAATACAAATCTCAGTACTCTCATTTTTCTATTTACATCATACCGTTCCTTTGACAAGAAATTACGAGAGGCCAGTTTTTTGCTACGAGGACAACTTTGCCGCGAATTTTCCATGATAAAAACTTGTTCAGAAATCAAAAGTCTACGTTAACAGCACACACCGGGGCTACTTCTTAGTATCTGGCTAGAAGTCTTCTTCTTACTACTTTTTCCTCCGGCCGCACTTCAGCCATTTGATGAGGGCCAGTCTCGTGCTTCTCAAGTTGCCTCCTTCATGCCCAAAGAGAATTCTGGGTAATTCTGCCATTCCATGACAAACGAAGACCCCCGATTCTCATTAATTCCCCCGATTTTATAACTGACGTTCGGCGTTTAGTAGTCGGTTTAAAATTCCCCCGCCGTTAACTGCCAAGGTTCATATGTAATATGCATAATAAAAGATTCACGGGAAATAGGTATTTATAGACTTTATGCTTCGATGTATCGCGGAAATGATCAACTACAGGAGCCCACGAGTAGGAGCTTGCCTCTCTCATACACGTCCTCATGAGTCAACCTTTGCGCGTATCTTTCTATTTTTAGAACGCCCCACGAGTTCCTCGGCTCTGCACGCAATGTTTTAAAAGGCTAATCAGAATAAAGTCATTGTCTAACGAAGACAAATAAAGCAGTGAAACTGTATCTAAATCGTGCAAATAAATGTAAATTTATGTAAATGCGAGTCTCCTGCTCAATGGTTCGTTCTAAAAATAGAAAGATACGGTCAAAGGTTGACTCAAAGATCTATACTGCATATGGGCTCCTGTCAACTATCTGTCCGCCTCCTCTTCAATGGTTAAGATTCCTTGACACGCTCTGCATCAGGCTTCTAACCGTTGGAGTTGGAGTCCACATTTCATTCTTTACAGTTTCAAGAGACGCAGGGAAATCAATATGACAGACCTAGTGACCGACACCACGGTATTTTTTTTTCCTTCCCTTTCTATTGCGGAAACGAAACCCTATTTCTTTTTGAAATAAAATATAGTTTATCCTTAAATATAAATATAGTATATCCTTAATACCACTATATAGTTAATATCAATATAGTTTCTTGTTAAATGTGTACGAGAAATATGACCAACCCAGGGCCGTAGCAAGTATGCGGCAATCCGAGGCACTTGCCTCGGTCATTTTTTTTCGTGATTTTTTTTGTTAGTAATGCGGGATTCCAGCGCTGTCTTTAAATGTAGGAATCAAACTAATCCAAATACCGACGAAGAGAATTTAACCATGGACATTGCCTCAGTCAGAATTTTTTTCTTGTTATACGGCCATACGAGTTAACTCGATAAAACTGTTTAGTTTACATGGACAATTAGCTAAAAGATTAAGTGCAACCATTTTCTTTGAAGGCTAAAACAAATTCTTATTCCGTGGGATGTTTCCAAGTAGGCAGCCTGTAACAATTTGGACCCGTTATTTTCCTTTTTCTTTCTTTCTTCGTAGTCACAAATTGCAATTAGTCACGTGTTTTGCTTCCCTGTTGGATGGGATTGATACTGGGATAGTCCAGACTATACCAGAGAAATTTGAAAACGGGATTCCCGCACTGACGAAAACGCAACAAAAGTTTTCCGTTCGCACACGAAACCTGATAAGATGTTTCCCGTCCACAGTCCCCAGCATGCGCATATCGAAGCGTGTGATTAAGCCCGCCATCAATTCCCCTCCAGTGTACATCGTAGTGTCCGCATTTTCAGGTTGTACCCAGTGTACTAAATTCTTAAACTGAGCAACTTGACTATGTCTTTGATGCTAAATTTACAGATTAAAGAAGGGAACACTCAGGACAAACTCAATGAGAACATCATTTCGTTTTATTGTTTTATGTTACAAATTGATATCTTTAACGTTAATCGTGAATGGCGAATTCTACAAAAGAATCAAAGTTTTAATTATCTTCAGCCACATGATAAGATTTGTACTGAATTTATCCTGAACATCCTTAATACCACTATTTACACAATCAATGGCTGCCTAAAACTAAGATAGCACATTTTGGGGCAATTCGAAAAGTGCTTGGACCAGGAAACTTTGGGACCAGCAGCGTAATCTTATGAGTACGTTCATGATGTTCTTTGAAGAATGCAACTGCTCTTCTAGTAAATGCTGAATAACTTCAGTTGTACAATGAAAAAGACTAGTATTACTATCAGTTGCAAACATTATTTCCTCCCTTTTGGTGGGACCTAGTTTTGCTTAGCTTGGAACTGGTAATAAAAAGAAGGGACTCTTATCTCTTGCCGAAAGGTTCGATGACATTAATGCTTACACAATTTTTAGCAATTTTATTACATAATCCAGGGGCATCCAACGACCAATTTGTTGTAAAATGTATTATTATATCCCAGTTAATGAAAATAAATGTTATTAAGGCATTTTCAGGTGTTTTTCAGTGTTGCTGGGAAAACATCTGTTCCTTTTTCCCAGCAAGACACACAAGAAATTTCCCAGCCAGCTAGATAAAATTGGTTGGTTTCCCAGCCAGCTGATCAAATTTATTTCCCAGCCAGGAATTCCGCGCACTTTCAAATCCCTCGATCCGAAACGACCGAACAAAAGCGACAAAACCGGGACAAAACAGGTTTTTTCCGCAAGCGCAATCACTCTGACCAGCCGTTGTATGTTTGTGACTACTCTCTTGGAGAGGGAAGGGGTTCCCTTTTTTTTTTTTTGTTTAGTCGTCCTCAGTCTTCAGAGTTTCTACAGCCAGCTCGGGTTGAAATGCTAGAAAAAGTCAGTAATTCCCAGGCAAAACCTCTATGAATAACAAAATTTCCCAGCCAGCTCATCGAAACACCTGTATTTTTGCCAGCCAGCAAGATTCCTCTGGGGAACAGATAATGTGAGGAACAGATTCGTTGGGTGCCCCTGATAATCTAGCTGTGTAAAATCATTGTTCTTATGTAAAGCTGATAGGTAGTTTATACTCGATTCCGCGTTGGTTAATATTTCCTTCCGCCATATTTTGATTTCAATCTTTATCAAACTCTCGCTACGAGAGGGAGGAATTGGGGGAAAGGGAGGAGGCAAAAATGGGGGGAAAATCCCCGTTTTCGAAAATATTCGGATACGTGTAAATGGGGTCTTAGGTTTGGAGGCCCTCCCAGGGGTTTTGGGGAACAAGGGAGCGTGACTAATTTGAATTGCCCCTTAAATACCACAAACAATCACTGAAACTTCTAACTTAAAATTGACCCTAATAACGCTAACCATATATATCGCTTGAAAGTGGACTTAAAGGGACACATTGTGGCAATTGGTCAGGCTTACATTTCGACGAAAGGGCCCTCTGGAAGCAATACAGTCGATTTCATAAGTTTTGCATGGCTCTCTTCGTCTTTGAGTTCATGCTTATAACACTTGGTCTGTTGTCATTCTTCTGCTCAGTGTAAGGAGGAGGAGGCCCATTGAAGCTAAGGGATCTTCTCTGAGGGTCCGCTCTGATAGGTATTTTACTTCGGGGTGGCGGTGCTGTTGGTTCCTCATTCTCATCCGAATCACTTTCTGTGTCGCTTAAGAACATTGGTCCGTTCTTTAAAAATGTCCCTAGAGGAAAGAAAACCAAATTATTCACTATTTAGCTGGCATATATACTCTAAAACCCCAAAACACCATAAGACTCCTTATTACACATAACATGAGAATTTTATTCCATAAAGCTCATTTGTACAAATCTATACGCTTTATAACACATATGGAAAAGGCTTATACAGCCAATCAGAATGACATACAGCTATTTCACATGCGGAAGTATAACCAATCAACGATAGCGTAAAGGCCTCTCCAAGCCAATCACTCGTGCATCTCTAGCGTCTCGGGCAAATCGTACTTTTGTTATTGAATTAAATTAAATTTGCATTTGGTTCTATTGTTAGTGAGTTTTCTTTTCTAATTTACATTCAGAAAACTATTTCAATGAAAATTCTCGTCTTATGTGTAATAAACAGCTCACGACATAGAAAGTGCTTTGTACGGGTTATATTCACTCGTTGTTTGTGTCAAAAACCCTCACTCGCTCGTTCCTCGCTCGTTCGGGTTTTTGACACAAACAACTCGTGAATAAAACCCCGTACGCCGCACTTTCTATGAAGTAAACTATATGTACTGTTCTACTAAGCATATAGCGGCTCGAATTTCTAAAAATATGGAAAATGAAAACAACGTCTTTTCTTAACCATGATGTTCCGCGCACGCGCATTTGGCACGCCGAGTTCCGCTTTTAATCCACTTTTCGGAAAGTTTTTGAACGCTGTTTAAACATTAATTCTTGACATATCAATTCGCTGAGACTCAGAAAACAGAAATGAATTATTAATCTGGAAACATGAATTAAAATCCCTCACCGTGTTGCCCTCGAATCATACGTCAAGGCCTTTCAATACAAAGTTCTTACCTCTATACTCTACACTAACACAAAATTGCACAAGATCGGTTTAAGACCGAATGATCTGTGCAGTTTTTGCAAGGCTCAGTCAGAAACTTTAAGCCACTTTTTTTATCACTGTTCACATTCCAGACATTTCTGGACTGATTTTGAGTCTTACTGGCATTTTTTATCCAATCAACTGGTACACCTCTCTTTGGAAAATGTTTTATATGGAATAATATCGCAACAATTCCCTTTACTTAATTTACTCATTGTTATCGTTGGAAATTGTTTTTGTGGGACTGCAGAAGAAGCCAAATTAATCCAGATATTACTGGGTTTAAGAACAAAATTGTTCGCAAGTGCGAAACAGAAAGGAATTAAAAACACGAAAGACTATTTTAAAAAGAAATGGGTGCTCATACCAACTCGATAAGCCTACTAGCCTGTTGTTCTACTGTTTGTTGTTGTTGTGGTTGTGTCTGTTTGTGTCTCTCTTTCCAGTTATTTATAATGTAAGGCGTTTTATCCTAACATAAAAATCTACCCTTCAATCTTTAATTTCTCAATAATTAATGTGTTGTAGTTCATTGTGGTAAAACATTGATAATTAATTTGTCTATAAATAAATAAATTAATGTAATGTAACAAAAACATGGCTTCATAGAGTTCCAACCCATCGTGCCCGATTTACTTTCGCGGGTTTGAGTCAAATTGCTTCCTACTTTCAATACCATAATAGACATTTTGTGTATCATCCACTTTTCCAACAAAAGCACCGAAAATTAACTGAAGTATTGGTCGCAAAAAAAAAGTACACAGCAGAGGCCGTGATTGTCTTGCTAACCTCCTGGCAGAATTTCACTTCAGTCTCCTGGCCTCAAGCGAGTGAAAGTGCGAAGGTTTTTTCATTTCATAAGAATTTTAGCTTTAAATTCTTAATTAACTCGTAAAAATATCTTTCGAGCTTTCCTATGCTTAGGAAGAGAGATTGAAGTAAACTAACAAATGATCTCACTTACCCGAATTATTAAACTGTTGACCAAATTGTTGTAGATTCCATCCTTGCGGTAGCATCTCTAACTTTCTTTGCGATTCACCGCTCTCGTTTATCATGGTGAAGTGATCACTTGGTTCATCTTTGGATCGCAAGCGCCGTCCTCTGTACAAGAAAGGGAATTTTAGCAAAAACGACTCGACACCAAAGAAAATATCACTAAATAATATAAACACTTATGCGGTCGTTGCTAATAATAATTGAAATGACTAGAGAACACTGGATTGATAGAAACGCGGTTAAACTAAATACTGAGGTAACGAAAATCATGCTCACATTCTCGCCCAGGCCCCAGTTGTTCAAAATTGGATAACTATATCCACCGCATACCGGTGGCTCAGTTGGTTGAGCACCAGGCTGCCATACAGGAGGTCGTGAGTTTGACTCCGGCCGGACCAACACTTATGGTCTTAAAATAACTAATGATAAAGTGCTTCCTTTGTAAAGACATTTGCAATGGCTAGACTCTCTAGTCTTCTTGGATAAGGACGATAAACCGTAGGCCCCGTCTCACAACCTTTCAATGTTCATAATCCTGTGGGACCTAAAAGAACCCATATACTTGTCACTTGTTCCGGGTGTTGTGGTCTGTCCTCTGTGGTGTAACATGGTTGGGAGGGTAAATGCTCGGAGATACTAACTACACCAAGCTACTCTAAAATCCGAGGATATTAAATAAAGCTAAGATATGATATGCATGATGTAATATTTAACAATTAGACCCATAGCCTGCAAGGGCGCCCGAAAATGTTGTACTCTTTGCAGGAATAAATGAGTCAAAGTCATCTTTTTGTGTTATATTATTTCACTGTTTTAATATATACTAAAACAACTATTCACCTCAGTGTCGGTGGCTACTGGTGGCTATCTACCACTAGCCACCTTCACTTCGGTGAATAGTTGCTAATTATCCACTGGATACAGTCGAACAACTGGGACCAGAACCTCAAATCTTGTAATGTTACGTTGCTGTATTTTAGATGACAGAACGAAATCAGCTAAAATGCTTTCCTCGTGAGTTTCATCGCGTTTTCGTCTTCTTTAATGATGGAGTTTGTGAAAGGTCAATTGAACATTGCGATTAAACGAAGAGTGAACAGACAGATCAACGCACTTCGCGTTTTTAATACTCCTCCTTTTCATTCGAGTCATACGGGAAACATTTTTCTGCAGCTTACATTGAGCCCATTTATTTGGTCTGTTAATCAAAGCAGTAATCAGAGGGGATTCCTGCGGTTATGCAAAACGTGTGTGAAACAGAACTAGGCCACGAATTCTCTCCAAATATTTAATACTATCCTTGATTGCCTTCATTTGTGCTCATGGAGGCGAGAATTGGTCACTTCTTGGCGGAATAATTGAAAATCGAGACAGCCGACACTTTAAGGTCCTTTAAAGCTGTGTGTGCAACTTCGCCACTTTGCCTCAAATTCTCCGAGGTTTTTGCTCGGCTTGCGCCTGTTATGCTGAAAATCATTTACACGTACGGAGCTACCATAGAGTACCCGGGCATCATTTTCTTACAAGTATCTGAACTCTTACCTATGCCAGCAAGTCAATATAGTCCACAATATCCCTGTTAATCCAATACCTATGGCTATAGATCCAACCACTATATACCATAGACTCCAGTCTAAAACGACAGGTAGGCAACTGATCAGTAACACTTTTTAATCGTTATAACGATTCAGATTGAGTTTCATTGCACTCAACGGGCTTGTTGCGCATTCATATGAAAACTGGAACGCTTTGACAAAAAGTAACCATCCTTTTTTTTTTAATTTATTAATTCAGAGGACTTATTTTGAATCTCGTGAAACCAATTTCAAAGCATTGATTGATTGATTGACTTGCGTTTACTCGGTCACTAAAAAAAACGCCCGATAGAAAGTAAAAAAAATTAGCCTTGTTCAATTCATTTGATAAGAGTTGGGAAATTGAAATAATACGAAATTTGGTCTTAGAGAGCGTCTTGCTATAAACAAATTACAAACGCTTTAAGGACTTGTCAAATCAAGTTACCTTCTAAGTTTTAATTAATGAAGCTTTTACGTTCAATTATGCAGGGAAACATAGCTGAGAGAAGATAGAATAGCAAAAGACCGTACTGGCCCCTGCATCTTTATACAATTTCAGGATTATTTTGTAAATCGAGCTGCGTTTTCATAAATAGCTCAATGATTATGACATGCACGTTTAGCGCTAATTTCTGGGGAGAATGATAAAGCGCAACGAGCTTAAGCTAAGAGGCAAGATTCTCTCATAAGAGGGTAAGCAGAGATGAGCACTCGCCTCCAACCAATGTGGCCCGGCTTCGATTCCCAGATCCGGCGTCATAAGGGGGTTGAGGTTTTTGGTTCTCTACTCTTCTTCGAGAGGTTTTTCTCCGGGTACTCCGGTTTTCCCATCTCCTCAAAAACCAACATTTGATTTGATTTGCGTTATTTTGTTAATTTCAGTTTACAGTGTCCCCAATTAGTACTCTAGGCGCTAGAAGACTAGTCACTTAAATAAAGTTCCTTTCCTTTTATACAGTTTCATAATTATCTGGTAAATCGGGCTAAATTTTCAGAAATAGCTCAATGCTTATGCCTACACTTTTAATATTTAGCGCTGGGAAGAATGATTAAAACACAAGGAAATTAAGCTATGAGGTTTTTCTACACCGCGTTACGACCCACCTGAACCTTGCTCCTCCACTTTCTTCCTAGATGTAATATATGCCATCTGAGAACCCTTATTGGCTACTTGATTGACAGGAACAGGAATGCAAAGCTCTTTACTTGCACAGTCCCCCGCGTAGCAGTTTTCGCCCAAAAGCAAGGCCAGGTCGCACGTCTGCTCAGCGCAACATAGTGCTGCGCATGTCTCAATGCTATCCACTTCCGCTATTTGAGTAAAGTTTCCTGCTCGGAGGCCTCCCAGTAAGGTGTGGTTGTAAAGGATGTGGCTACGGGTGCATTTGGGGATTGATGGATAGCCAGCACCTTCGTCTTCTAAAAGCTCTATTTAAATTGAGAATTGAAAGAACTCTTGATCTGTGTACTCTTCACTCCATTATTTAAACTAGCCCAACACATGTTGACTTCTTATTAGACAACGAATCAACTTTCTCTGTATTGGCAAAGGACGAATTGAGAAAGGACAGAAAGCGGCATTTACGAAGGCGTCAAAGTGTTTGAATGAAGTTGGCACCACAAGAGTTTAAAGAAATGTAATATGTTTCCTCTATAGAAGGAGTGTGTTTCCTTACCTTCCTCTGTAATTTTTGGAGCCCATTTTAGAAAAGCTATTCTGGGGTAGAACCTGGACGGCTGGGCAGGTATAGTTTGACAAACACGATCACTGTAACATGACACGGAGTAACAATAACTTCCCAACATGAAGGCCATGTCACCCTGACCAAGGTCACATGACTTGCCAATGCACTCCTGCATATTCTTGGTCTTGCCTAGTGAGGTGAAGTTGCCTGATTTAATGCCTCCAAGCAATGTAACATTCGGGTAGATTTTGCTGGAAGAGCACGTGCTGGTTTTGAGTATAGTGGGGTGGGGAAGTTTGTCGCTGATTATTTCGTGAATTTTCATCGTTGGTACTTCTGGCCTCGGGACGGTTGGCAGGACGTTTGCTATAAGAAAACAAATATCAATTCATGGCTTTTTAAATTATTAAGAAACGAGGGAAACTGAAGCATTCTCTCAAATCATGGAAATGGTCCAAGCTTTTGAAATGGTTCAGATGACCAGACGCGGTGTCCCAGTAAGTTTAAAGGATTTTGTCGTTCGTCCTTTTTATGGTCCGGTCAGGGACATCCTTTGTTGAATACTGAATCCCGTTGGGAAATAGAAAATTCTCTCCCTTTCTGGTGACCAGGAGCTCATTTTCCAAAGCTTGACGTTTCTGCGCCTTCGAATGAAAAGGACCACACTGAATAAAGCATCTTACATGATTGTTTTGAAATAAGCGTTGGTCGTTTCATCACTTATGAAACTTAGCTTTGTGGAAAGCCGTATCGAATTTATTTTACCATAACTCAAACTATACGTTTAAAATACGGAGGTATGTGTAACACTACTGAAAGTACGCACCTTTTCTCGACAGGATAGGGTTAGGTTTGGGTCTTTGCAACTCTCGGCGCCTGATAAAAGCTATCTGGGGTTCATATTTCGTGGGTCTTGCCTTTACCGCTTGACAGAGCTCCTCGCTAAAACAATCCACTGCAATACAGGTCCCTCCAATCATAAAGGCCAGGTCGCATGTCTTGCGCTCACAGCATAACGCAATGCACATGTGCATATTTTTCTCATCACCAAGGTCACTAAAGTTTCCCGCCTTTATCCCTCCCCTTAAAGTCACGTTCTTTAGAATTGGACTCTGTGTGCAATGAAGTTCTTCTTGGGTTGACGGATCCTCTACGGAAACTGAAATGATAGGCTCGCAATGAGTGCAAAAGCTTAACGGGAAAAAAAACAGGAGGGCTTCTCGCGAGAAAGGAATATTCAAGGTTTCAAGGCTTCAAGGTTTAAAGGTTTTATTTACCATGATTACATATGATGTATCCGATTTAATAAACAAAATACAAAAAAATTGTAAAAAAGGCGAGGAAGCCCATAAAGAAACTATAAGAGCTTATGGAGCTATGGGCTTCCTCAAATTAGACTAAGAAATTAAGTTTAAGATAGCACTGGGACGTAATACAATATATCATTAAAAAGACGAAAGAGTGCACACACACACATTTATCCACAAAAATACAAAATCGTAAATACTTCGAAGAATTTGATGCTACTAACGATAAAGAAGAAATCTTTTAAGGTTTTTGCAAAACTGAGCGGTAGATCCAGATGACTTAATTTGACTGTCAAGAGAATTGAAAAATTTAGGGCCTTGAAAGCGGATTGAAAATTTTCGTATATTAGTTCGAACTAATGGAATATAAAAATTGGAATTGGATGAGTTTCTAGTGTAATAAGGATGAATATAATTAGCCAGTGTAAACATGTCATTAAATGAATTCGGAAGTAAACCTTTAGAGAAGAAAAACATAAACTTGCCTAAATGAAAAAAAACAACATTACTCAATTTTAAAACTTCGAGATCTCGAAAAATAGGATCTGTATGGGAATCAAAGGGAACTTTAGCAACAATTCTAATTGCTTTCTTCTTGAAAATAACTATTCTTTTTAAGTTAGAATTATAGGTCAATCCCCACACAGAAACGCAGTAAATTAAGTATGGATAAATTAAGCTATAATACAAAATACGAAGAAAGGCTGTAGAAAGGCAAAAACTTGACCTGTACAGGATACCAATGGACTTTGAAATTTTTCTGGATACATTTAAGATGTGAGGTTAATCAGAGAAAGGCGCCAAGTGCCAGAGAGAAAGAGGAATGCACTAAATCCAATAACCCTTATATTGACAGGCTTTCAAAGAAATACAAAACGTTAGAAAATTGCAAACAAAATGCAAACAGCCTCCAATGTCATTAATTTGAAGCTGAAAATTAGCCTGAGAGCAGACGTTTCCTATTTCCTTTGTTCCCTGCGTAAAAAGGCCTCTTTACCGCGCCAACTGTATCATTGTAGTCCTGCTATCAAGGCCTATCAACAAACGAGATGCCTATTACTGACTCTTGTTTGCGCTGACATATATATCAGTGTGAAAATGATTTGTTCTCGTTTAACTGAAAAGTAATTCGAGAAATGACAGAGTTACATGGAATTGCTACGAACTGCGCTGTTTGCACCTGCTTTGATTGGTTGTAGTAATTACTTTGGTATTCTCTAACTTCTCTATTACCTGCAATTTGATCCTTGGCTGGATTAACCACAATGGGTCTCACTGCTGCAATTTTCACCGTCAAATTACTCGATTTGACTGTTTTTATCTCGCAATGTTCCTGACTGAAGCAATCCACTCCATAACAATGCTTTCCAGGCATAAATGCCATTTCGCAATCGTCTTTATCACAACACATCTGAATGCATGTCTCCATGTCGTTTGCCATTCCCAGTCGCGAAAATTTTCCCGCACGCAGCTCGTGAGTTAGTGTAACATTCGTTAGAACTGGACCATGAGGGCATTTCAAAGGTCTAACGTTTGTGATTTCAGACTCCCAGCCTTTGTCTAAAAAGAGAAAATACTATATTTTTTCTGACTAATCCCTCACTAAGGAAGCACGCACTGATTGGCCAATCTTACGGGCTTCATGGTTTTTTCCCACGCAAATCAGTTGACCAAAAGATATAATAAATATCTTACTCACGGCTTATCTCAATTTCTCGGGCAGTACTTCAGTTGCCGCTTGTATTTTTTCAGTACAAGTTATGTCGGTTAGAAAATGGAAATTATTAAGTCACTGGTCATATCTACTGCCTCTACGGGCTCATTACGAACTCACAAAATGACCAGATTACAGTTGGCTTGATAGCTCAGTTTGTATAGCATTGCATTAGAATCGCAGAGGACATGGGTTCAAGTCCTGCTCAAGCCTGATTTTCTTGTTTTCCTTTTGTTATAGCCTGTTCCAGGCTCTCCCAGATAGTCGGGAAAACAAAAACAACTGCGTGTGGGGGCTTGGGTTGAGGCGACCGAAGTCCCCACGTGTTTTTCACACTCGGTTGTGTTCGTTTCCCCGACTATCTGGGGGCCTGGAACAGGATACTTTTTTTAAAACCCATTCTATACCTTTTCTCTACCTTGAATTCAACCTCGTTCCCAGAGTCTCTCTTCTCTGCCTCCACTGTCGTTGAGAAAAGACTCTGGTTCACACTGGTCTCGTGGCACTCGTCGACAAACATTTTCCCACTGGGGTAGTGTTTTCGTTTAACTGGGCGAGACGTATTCGTTTGACAAGGCTTTGTTTAAATAAGTAATGTTTATCTTACAATGTAAGTATCAAAAAGGTCAAAAGAGCTGAAGTTATATTTATGCAACTATTGGTGACACAAATTTATGCGTCTAAAATATTCGGGGTCAGAGCTGTTTAAATCAGTTACAGAATTTGTGTGAATTATGTACATTATACTTATTTACACTTTACTACTGAGCAATTTTAGTTTTAAACAATTTTAAAGCGAAATTGATTTGTTTCAGCCATCACGTGCTTCAATGAATGCACTATAAAACAACTTCCAATGATATCGCGTTATACTTCAGTGATATCGATCAAAGGGTAATTTGTGCAATAAATTTACCAATAACGACAGTTTATTCTAGTCTCAAGCTTACATATCCAAGCACATGTGCTTTACGTTTAAGGGAAACTGTAAATTTAATTAAATAAAAATATATTACTAAATTCAAATGCTGGGTAGGACCTCGTATGAAGTTCATTCCCGGAATCGATCCCGGGATGACTTAGTGGATCGCAAATGCTCTCATGACGTCGCAAACACTGCTTCCGTACAAGAACATTTTGACAGACCTTTTAATGAAATTGGACAAGTACGACAAACGAAAATGGATTTGGTTAAATAAACCACTTGTCAACTTGATTCTAACTTCTTCCTCCGCGAGAAAGATTCAATGATAAACCACCGTTAACCATACTTTATGGCATATACAGTATATTACTTCCAGCCCCAAGATGCATAAGTTGACAGAAGTCTTGTTTGTCTCATTCTACTTCAGTGCTCCAGCGAAATTCTTCAGACTTACCCCTGTCTGTTGTGCAAGAGAACTGTGCAATGCAGAAAAGTTTCATCTACGTCTCATCTGTTTTCTAAATTACTGCTTTTATTTTGCTTTGATGAGATTGAAGAAAACTTTATGGCAATAGGAAACACGATGCTTTGCTCTACACTTTCTTGCTTTGGCAGCGATGCGACCCAATTTAAGATGCACTCACTTACCCGTCAAACCGCGAGAAATCTTGGAAAGCAAACCAAAAACCAGGACCGCTTTTCCAAGGTCCATACCCTTCACGCCACTGTAGTTTCTCGATTCACCGTTGTGTTTCGACTTTTAGGGCGTCTGCAACTTGTTGTGATACGACAAAATTTGGGTGAGGTTGCTTTGCGATGCCCTCATCGTTCCACGTGGTTAGCCTCATTTCCTATGCAACAAAGGCCCATAGCTGCCCTTTTGTTGTTTTCAACTTGGAGTTTCCTCAGCTGTCCCGTGATCTTATTACGTACCACTCCTGTTGCCATGGAGATATAAGCTGTTTAAAACAATGGGTGTTTTATCAAAAATCATCTGTCAAACCGATATTGATTTGACGACAGGTAATTAGCGGGTAGTCGTTTGTGATAAGGACAAAGCGTCAGTAGAAAATTGAGCTATCATAAAAATTATTGTTCGGTTGTCTTCAAATGTATAGTTTCATCGGTTGTTGTATCAAAGAGATTTGGGCCGCGATAACAGACTGTGAGCAGCCTCTTGTGCACGAAAATCGTTGAAACGAACAGTCACTTCAAAATGGCTGAAACTTAGGGTCGCAAATACAACGGGCATTGGTTAAAGCGAAACGCCAGCGGTATTTGCGACTCGCAGCTTTATCCTTGGTAAGTTCAACGTACGCGTTCGTTTCAACGATCCTAGGGAAAAAGAGAGACTACTCGCTGTCTACCGCGATAACGGCTAGTTAACATTCATTTTCGAATTTGCTTTAATTTTATTATGGTGGTTCCTATTAACTATGGATTACCACCTCACCCCTGTCAGACGATAATGGGTATTACCTTTCCGACGAGGCGATCTCCGGCCCATCTCCCTACTTGCATTCAGTGACCGGAGATACTGACGTCGCACGATGGGAACTAGCTTCGTCATGACTATCGAATTGTATCCACCCTATCGGGATCCCTCAATCCCTACGTGACTGTAGATACTGTCCACCGAAAATGTCACAAAATCACTGAAATTCCCTTTCAGGACGGTGCCTACTAATTCAAAGGTAATTTTGCCCCGGTTTATGATTATGCGGGAAATGTAGATCTTAACAAGTGCTATTGAAATCGAAAAAGAAAATTGGGGGTAACCGCGCATTTTTCTAAGATAATTCATGGACAATGTTTGTAAAAAGCTTAAAAATACAAAGCAATGTATGGCGTTCTTTCTCAAACTAAAGCTTAATTATCTCTGAAAAATGCATGGTTGCCCTCAATTTTCTTTTTGAATACCAAGAGTACTTGCTAAGTTCTGTTTTCTCCGCATAGTTTTAAACCGCGCAAAATACCCATGTGTTAGTAAGAACCGCCAATAAGCCCAATATCTTTAGATGAGCAGAACGTATGCGCAATAATAATAGTAGGCACCGTTCTTGAAGGCTTTAAAGGAAAACAAAACCCGAAGTTTATTTGATTAATTCTACAAGGAAGAGAGTAAGTTCGAAAACGCATTCTTAAGACCTCTTCCTGTAACGTGAAACGTACCCTCCCAATTGGATCACGCCATGTTAAAACTAAGCTTACACTAAAACAAACAGAAAATGCAGCTTTTCTCCTATGATAATTCTTTATTTCAAGCTTATTTTAAAATACAAAACTATGCTTTTTATAAACATATGTATAAAAAATATACAAACAGTATTAAAACTATTATATTAACTTGGTTGTTATGGCAACATTTTTAAGCAACGACAACACCGACGAAAACACCTTAAGAAATATCACTGCACTGTAATCGAAAGTCTACAAGTAAGTACCATAACTAGGCCGATATTGAAATAAAGATAGAGAGTGACCGATTCACTTACATCTTATCTTGCGCCGTTCACTTAGACTTAGAACGTAATAAATTTTAAGATTCCAATGCAAGTTGCTGTGTTGCAGAGTATGGAAAGGAAATGCATTCAAATACATGCTACACCTTCTTAGCGTTGCCGTTGCCGTTTCCGTTGCATTAAACGTCGTAGCTGCTTTCAATTGGCTGTGGCAAAAATCGAACCGAAACATTTACTCTGATTAATTACAATAACCCAAAAATAGCACTAATTTCGTGTAACTTGCCCCAAGCGCTGGAAATAGGCAGCTTCAAGTCGAGATTGGTTTTTCTTCTCTCTGGTGAAAGGGCAGGGTGAGATTTTTCAGTCAATCGCAATCTAAATCGGGTAACTTATGCCTTTCGATATATTTAAATTCAGCTTGAAAGAGAGGTTTAGAGGACAAAGACAAAGTAAAGTGGATGATATGCAAATATTTTTCACCATCATTCCAAGGTGTTTCTACCGTTTTTGTCCTCACTACCTCACTACCTCACCATCAAGCTGAATATTTGATATTTTTACCAAAACTGCTTGTAATCTCGCAATCTGATTGGCTAATTTGCCGTTGTCGATAAGAGTCCAGACAACGCCACTCGCGTCATGCTTGCGTCAAGTTGTCACGCAATGTAATAGCCAATCAGGAAGGCTCATTTTGGGAAATAAACCAATCATATTGCGACAAAGTTATAGACAACGCTTGCTCTTTCTTTGAGTTATGATTTTGGTCACGCTCTGAAATAAAAACTTTCATTGGCGTTGGCACTGAGTCCACAACATTTTGACCACTGTGATGACGAATATCGTTGTCGATAAGAGTACAGACAACGCTGAACCACTTTCGATTTGTGAATTCGAAAATGGCCTATTCAAAACCACATATACTACTCACTCTATGACCGGCCAAATTAACGCCCTGCAATTAACGTTGAGGTCCGATCTACCAAGAGAGGCTATAATCGTTTTTCTACCATTATTTCTTGGTCCGGACTGTTTGTAACGACACCCTTTTTTTAAATTTACAGTATCATGCTTGCCGTTCATGCCCCAAATTGTAGTGGAACTCAGCTTTCAAGTAAAATCATGCTCTAAATATGTTTCAATGAATTCTCAAAGAAAACTGGAAGTATATGGATGAATTTCCCAAAGGTATCCTCATGATACCTTGCGGTGTAGATCCAAACGACGATACTTCCATATTATTGGTCTTCACCACTTTGAACAAATAAAATATATTTTACGCAATAGTATATAGTCTATTTTACAATAAAAGCAAAGACGGACAGTGAAAACGGTTTTTGACCTATGAGGAGGTTTGCAACCAATTTTGAAAGACACAGATGACGATGGTGTAATGTACAATTACTTGTGGACCTAACAGAGCTAATGATAAAATCCTTTGTTCATGTCATCCAACATGCATGGAGGGGATTACCTAACTTCAAAACGACTTACTCCTTGCCTTCCAATAGGCCATTTGCACTATGGGGTGAAAAATGGCCCGTCAAAATGCTCTCTCACTCTGATTTCTCTGCTCTCCTGAGAGCAAAAAGACAATCAATAGAATTTTTCTGACAAGAGAAGCCACTATGGTCTTGGCCTATTCAAGAAAAACGGCTAATTGAATTGTGCGAGACATTATTCCAAAGTAACTTGATAGTTTTAACACTCTTGAAACAAGCACGCATACACGCACACAAAAGTGTTCTACTCCAAATAGTCATAGTTTTAACCAAATTTCGACCCTTTTTAGTGGTTTACTTTTATTAACCTGTGGATTAAAAACCTTGTAAAGCAGAACCATCGAAATGTTATCCGGATGTCGTAAGTGTTTACTCTTACGGTCTTTCCTCACTTTGTGACTGGAAAACATAAATCCCGTATCTCGAGCTAAGAGCAGATACTTTTAAATGATAAAGGGTGTTTGTTTTAACCACTGATGGCAACGGTGAAGAGTCCCCTTGAAAAGGTCAATATGAAGGTTGCTTGGCAACGGAGAAAGAACAACCATAAAGGACACAGTTGTCTCTTGCCACTGCATGTACCGCGCGCGAACGTTGCATATGAGACAACACGACCAGGCTCAGTAGGAAATAGATTTGACCGCGTAACCTGTGGAGTGGGCAGCTTTCTTCAGTTGCATAACGTACTTACTTTACTTCCTCGTCAGCCAATCATATTTGCTTCTTCGATTTGCTTTTCTGTGTATTCGACACTTGAATCTGTCCTTGCCTACATTTCGCTCAATGTTACTTGCTCTCTTGTCAATGAACCGATCTTGAATAGCTCTTCGTTTTAAGCGTTTACTCCGACGAGAAATCACTGGTGTGACAGTCAATTCACTCTTTGTTCTCGCATAAATGTAAACAAGTTTTGGGTTGTAAATCGATGACCTCGCTTTCACTGCCTCACAAAGTTTTTCTTCGAAACAAGTCACAGAAAAGCAATTATTCCTGAGCATAAACGCAACATCACAAGTCTTTGAGATACAACAAATCTCCACGCATGCCTGCATGTTTGGGACTTTGCCTCGATCCCGAAAGCGACCCGCGGTGATCCCACCTCGTAAGGTGACGTTTGTCATAACTTCACTGTTTGTACAGTAGCCTTCTTCTTTTGTGTCCAGGTCAGCTTGAGTATCTTGGCTGGGTCTTTCGGCCTCAGCTTGTGGAAATTCTTTAATTAAAATAGGGTGAAAATGATAAATGATGAAGGAAGATGACCAGTCATAAACGCAGAGCAACTTACAAGACCCTTGGCGGGTGAAACTTAAAAAAAAAAAAAAAAAAAAACGAATATCAGCTGCTCATCCTGCCCCGAAAAAAATGTTGGTTAGATCAATCAGGATCCGGGGGCTTTTGCTTTGTTCAAGTGGCACTTGCTACCTCAAAAACGAGATTTTACAAATGACAAATGACGATGGGAGGTAAGTGACAAGTGACAAGTAACAAGTTAAGTGACAAGACGCATGACATGCCTCCCATGACATTAAAAAGAAGACAAGTGATGCATCAGTGACAAACAGATCAGTGAGGGAAAGACTGTATCTCAGAGTCTAAACATAAAATAAAGAGGCTACAAAATCTCCCAATTATATTCGGACAGTTCAAAGATCTACATTATTTAAAACTTATACAGGATTTGCATAAAACCCCTACACATCAACTAATTCGTTTTCAAAACTCATTAAAAAGCCAGAGCATACGAAGTCACGTGATCAGTGACCGTTAAAAGACAGGAAGAGGGTGTAAATAGTGCGCACCTTGCTTGGTATTTCTTTCGATGTCTCTCCTTACGTAAGATAACCGAGGGTAAAAATCGGATGACGGTGCTGGCACCTCCTCACAGAGCTCCTCGGTCGCACACGTGATCGAGTAACAAGAATCACGCAGCATCAGCGCTATGTCGCACGTGTTGCGCTTGCAGCACAAGTTCACGCACGCCTCCATGCCATCCACGTGGCCAATGGGCGTAAACTGGCCTGCAGAGAGTCCACCTCGGAGTGTGACGTCATAGGATATGACACTTGGTCTGCAAGAGACTCCGCCTCCAATTGAAATCTTTTGTGGAAGAACTGGATAAGCGCGAAGTTCAGAGTATCAGCAAAAAAAAAAAAAAGGGGGTGTAAATGACAACAAAAATCAACTTTTCTCTAGCAAATGCTCTGTCTGGTCTTCAAAAGTTGCAGATAGGTACTAATCCAAGGTTTGAAATATTGTACCTTACGATTGTTTTAACCTGATTCTCGACATAACCTCTTCTGGGTTTCTTAGATCGGACACATGTGGGATGTCCAATAACAACACTGCTAATTATAATAAATGGAACTTGAAGTCATAATTATTTTGCGCTTGTATTGGGCAACCTACTATCAAGGTCTTAAAAGAGGACAACAAGCAGTCTCGTTGTGCAGAGAAGAAGTCTCAAAGATTTCAACTTCATTTCTCAAGCACAAGGACACGCCTGCTTTGACGAGTGACGAAAGTAAACCATCATCCCCAATCCACGCTTTCCTCTCTCATTTTTTAACTCAACTCACCTTCTTCGTCTCTTGCTGTTATATATGAAAGTCTTGGACTCAAATTTGTCAATAATCCTGACTTGCGAGCTAGGACCGCCTGACATAACTCCTCATTGTAACAGTTGACTGCGTAACAATTCGCTTCTAACATGAGTGCCACGTCACAATCCTTTCGTCCGCAGCACATCCGAATGCATGTAGACATTTCGCTTATTTTTCCCAAGTCAGTGAAATTACCGGCTTTAACTCCTCCTCTTAGTGTAGAGTTGTACTGTACATCGCTATTTTTGCAAATTAACTTGGAGTTTGTTGTTGGGAGGTTGTTTAAAGTGATGGCTGTAAGTAGATAATAAATGGTTGAGATTAGTACATGTAACTGTTTTTTTTTTGCGGTCCAAACATCTTAACAGCTCAGTTTAACTCATCATTGATCAGTAACTTAAACATGAAATATGCCAAAAAATAACTAATGTGCCAAAAAATAACTAATGAAAATAATAAAGGCCCCTAAGCTCTGTGCACTTTCTTTCGCAAAAGTTAAATCCCAGCAACAACACACATCCTATGCCTTTTTCCTCGGGTTTCACTTTTCAGAGGGTACCAGGGACCTGTTCAGGATTCTTGAAAAGGAAGATCTGTAAAACATCTTTTAAGTATTTCAAAAGCTGAAAAAAGGTTTTCAAGTTCCTCAACGAACATTTTATAGATCCATTTAAAGACCCAGCTAAGATCCTGAAGTCTAGTGAGTAAGTATATTGGACTTAAGAAGAATTGAGAAATGATTCTTTATATATTTTTTTACATATCTTGGCAAGATATTTGAAGACCCATAACTATCCTGGCAAAGTGTTTTGAGTAAATTCTTTGAGATTTTCACGAAGACTCTGCGAATGATGGTTAAAACATTAGTTTTCACCATTGTGGAGCAGATATTTTTTATGGTGCTGTACCCAGTTTTACAGAATATCAACAGAGTTCAGTTTTCATTACAAAGGGAAACCTCCAGGCGCATACTTACCTGAGTCTTCCGTTACATTGGTAACCCATCTTTGCACAAACGCTACAGTGGGCCTGTAATTCTTCGTTTCCGTTTTAACGGTCTTACACAGTTCCTTGTTGTAACAGCCCACAAGGAAACAATGTCCTTTTATCAACATGGCTAAATCACATTTCTCGGAAACGCAGCAAAGTCTTGTACACGAGTCGAAATTCTCCACCGTTCCGACATCTGTGAAATGTCCAGCTCCTATTCCACCTTTCAGGGTGACTCCTTCCTCTGCCTCGATTTCGGTACATTTGAGATTCTGTGGCATTGGTTGAGAACGGCGGATGTTCTCTGTTGAAAAAAAAAAAAAGAATTTACAAGCATAGTTGTAATCATGTCTTCTTAGTGACCTCAAACGCATTCGCACTCGCATTCGCGTTAAATGACTAAGTGTTTGTAATTGTATGCTTCATTACCAACTTGTAAGTTTAAACTGTTTTTAATTTCCGTTCATTACTTTATATTTCAACACGTTAAATAACTAAATGTTTGTAACAATTGTATTCTCCGTTGCCAACTTGCATGTCAACAATAGATAATGCTTTTACTTGGGGAGGCCTAATTTACATAAGCTTAGTAGTTTCTTTTAGGCCTCCTCGCCACCAATGTAATTCAATAATTTTTCTTTCCATCTTCTCTTTTTTGATTGTTCATATTTGTATTTTAATTTCTTCTTTCTGTGGCAAAAAAAAATAAATAAATAAAAAAAAAAAATAAACTACTGAGCAGTTTTATCTTAAGTTTTCGCACTTAGTTTGCTTTTCAGGCTAACTTTGTCTCAAAACACCGCGTAACAGTCACTGTGTGAGTACTCTCACCACCGCGACTTCCCTGCTCTCCTGCCTGTAGCTGTTTTGTTAACCCTTCCTACCAGTTGCAATGAAGCTTCAGTTGAAATTCACAGCACAAGGAAACCTATATTCGACCAAATATCCTTATTGTTAGCGTATTAATCACGATGGATCATAAATTACTGAATGGAATATTACTGCAGTGTGTGCACAGGAACAAAAGACCCTTCAAGTTGGTTTCGACAGCCGATGAGACTCTGGCTGTCACATTAATGACAATAGGTGACGTCAACCATTTCTTCGCTATTCTTGGCTTGCACTCTTGTAATTAGACGGCCATTTTGGTGTACAAAACAAAAGCAAGATGTCGCTATCGTCTTGCATAATAATAGAGCTGTATTCCCAAGACTTTTCGCTATTGTTCAGTACACCAACATGGAAGCCATGACGTCAGATGAAAATCAAGCATGACTCCATTGTATTGTCGGTAGCATCATCATGCTATTGCGTTGAGTACAACTTCCTTCCTTTATCCTTCTCCTCCTTGATTTTCCTGTATCTAACTTTATTTTACTATTCGTATCACAAAACGCAAACCAGAGCTTTGTCCTACCTTCTCCTGTAATTGTGACGTGTGAGATCATCAACGAAGATGGAGCTTTCTTCGCCGGTACAGCAGTGCATAACTCCTCGCTAAAGCATTGCACTCCATAACAATTTTTCCCAGACATCAAAGCGACATCACAGCCTTTTTCCTCGCAGCAGAGTCGAATGCAGAGTTGCATGGCAACGAACTGCGCTAATTTCTTGAATGAGCCGGCGTTTATTCCTCCTCGTAAGGTCACGTTTTGCTGTATTGGACTCTGCAAGCACGACTCAATCGGCCCGGTTGTATGGTGAGTAGTGTTTGATGATGCTATTGGGTTGAATTCGCGCACAGATCGTTAGAGTGCATTCCTGATATACTTTTAAATTTTTAGCACAGTCTAATATTGGGAATAAGGTTGAAACGATGATGTTGAAGGTTAACAGTATGAAAGGCAATGCAACACAATAAATTGGGCTCCCAATTATCTTCCACATGTTTAAACGCTTTGCTCTTTGTATTTCTAAGATTTCAACATCTCCCTTGCTAATGGCTCTAGCAGCCATTAGCTAAGGTAACAATGATTGTACGTCAGATATGAAATGAGATAGCTATAATCATCTCATATCCAACAAGCGCGGGTGGAATAAATTAATTGTTTTATTAAAAACACTAACAAATTGCGGATAAATCTTCCCTTTTTCAAAATACAAGACGACTGTTGCATGCAGTTACAGATATTTGTAGAGCATGGTATTATGGTTTACCATGATGGTTAAGCCAAACAAAACACTAGAATTGCATTATCCAATGATCTAGTTTTTAATAATAGCCTTTAGATCTTACTGAACTCAAGGGCATGCCAAGACCACCACGAAAGCAGCCTAGCTGTATCGAGTTTGAAGTGCTGGTTATCACACGTAGTCACGTGCTGTCCTATCTTTCCCCTGAATAAGCTTTTATTCGGAGGAGAGAAACGACGACCAGATTTGCGTCTGCATGCATTCGCAGCCTAACGATCAAAATTCGTGTTTGCGCCTTACGGCAAAGAGCAAGATACATGGTGCGGCATTTTTCCCGTTGGTTATTGCTAACAGGCTTGGAATAAGTTGAATTGAGATTGAATAAATGCCATTCACTTTTGGAACCGAGCAAATTTCAGCCTGATCACCAGCGTTTGGAGCAAACGTGATTCGAAATCTCTTTGTTGGCGTAAAAGTAGCATTTCACTAAGAAAGCCATCTCAATCATATTTTCCAGCGACATTGCTCATTAATTAAGTAACACATGGGAAGTAAGTGCTTGACGAGCTCGATATTAGCATTTTGAGTCGGCAGATCACTGCTCGCGTGATTGACACAAAGCCTGCATTTTTTCAAGCCAGTAGAATTTTTAAGCGATTCTTCAACAGTCGCAACGTTAATATCCATAGAAATGCGAAGTAAAGAAAAGCAGCTACGTGTCTTAAAATATAAAAAAAAAAACATAAAAAAATATTTCACCTTTTGTGGTGTTTATCTGGGATACCAGTAGTATAAGAACCAAACTGTCGGCGAGAATACAACACAAAAATCTCCTCTTCATGGTACCATGACTGGTTATTTTGCAGGAACAAGGTGCTTTCACCGAAACTACATCCTCAACAAATTCCCTTGGGCTATCCCATATTGAGTTCTTCAGTAAATTGATGCATTTCTTGCCAAAACTCTTGCGAAAACCAACTTTTCCGTCGTTCGACGTCTGCTTCTCAACGAAGTCTTTAATCATTAATTATCCTCGAGGCATAACCTAATCTGACCTAACCAGTGCTTATATTGTTCGCCAGAGCTTACAACTGGTTGTTTTTCGCTTGTAGTTTCGACTCAGCGATTTCAATTAAATCGGTGCAGAGCTCTTTAAATAGTATATAGTTTTAATTAGTGCTGTGTGCTCCACCAGGAGTCTTTATACGCGCGCGTGACTTGGATAATCGATGGTCATCGATGAAATCTTATGATTGGTGATTCAACCCAACAATTTATTTGAAGAAATTGATCACAAAAATTAAGTTGCTTTTTTTCCGCCCAGCCGCCGAAAGCACATGCTGTGAGGAGTGAGACGTCAAGTCAATCAACCAATCGATACGCTACTCTACGATACGATAACTTTATTTAGAAAAGCAGACGCAATTAACCTTTTACAGATTTATAACCTGAGGCCCTTAAAAGTATACCACGGAGGACAGACCACAACACCCTACTCTTTGCGAATTGTGTGTGGGTTCTTTTACCGCCCACAGGGTTATGAACATTGAAGGATTTTGAGACGGAGCCTCCAGTGTACGGTTTATCTTCCTTACCCAAGAAGGCTAAAGAGTCTAACCATTTGCAGATGTCATTGCTATGGCAGCACTTTCTCCTCAGTCATTTAAAGACATGAGATCTTACCGGAGACTGAAGAACTTGTTTTTCTATTTGATTTAACACTGGTTTGCTTTAGACTGAAAACAATGGTTGATATTCTTACAACAATCGACAGAGGACCCTCGCGTCTCTTGCCTTACGACGTGGTTATTACAGCTTTACGTCCCGTCACATCGTTGCCCGAACTGGATGAACTGAACCAGGAAAAACTTGGAACTCTGGTTGCATCAACTGAGAGGACGACTAAGAGCTTTGCTTTTTTCTCTCCCTACCTCGGCCAATTCCCTTTTATCAACTCAGTCAGTTGAGTTTCATTCGCACACCCACTAATGCATCTGGGTTGCAGCGGTCATCAGTGCAAATCCTGTTCAATTTTAATTCTGTACTAATTTTTGCAGGCTGAACACGCTTTTTTTTTTCACATTTCAAATATGTCTAACACATATAGTATTCTTGATCACAGTATCCCCAAAGATCATTACCTTCTATTTGCGTTCGACATTCATAATGGAACGCAATTTCATGGTTATCCTGTGCATTGGGTGAGTTGTAGCAATTTCGTCTGCTTTTTCGGTGCTATCTTGAATTTTGTCCCTCATATATCAAAATAACAATCTTGCACCTCATGATGGTTTGTTCCTATTAGATCTTTTTCGTCTCTAGCTTTCTCCTTTGCTTTCAAATTACGTTAAACAGTGGCCCCAGTATGTTAAAATGAAACTCTTTCAGCCACATGTTTGTCAGCAAGAAATGATTATTGACATTTCGTTTCAAAAGAATTTCAAATTTCAACATTTCCTTAAGCTGCGCGTTGACTTGATAGCTCAATTGGTATGGCACTGCATCAGTATCGCAGAGGTCATGGGTTTGGATCCCGTTCAAGTTTAAATTATTCTGGTTTTTCCCCTGCATGGTGCTGCATAAATAGCACTCCTTTCGCGATGATATGAATTCTGATTCTCTCTGGAGTTCAAGTCTTTATGTTGCAGATAAAATCCGTTCTCAGGTTGAATCCGTTTTTACCTAGGTTAAATTGGTGATCCTCATTTTCTCAAGTGAGCGAATGTGAGAATGATATATACACATGACAAATGAGATGTTTATTGAACCCACTGGGAACTCGGAAAAAATCTGAGCCCCAGATGGGATTCCAGCTTTAATGTGACTGCGCGATGCAGTTATGAGCTATGCTGTCAGTCGTCATTTGACTCTGTAGCTGCGTGATGCAGCTCGAGTCAAAGAACCACATTTCACCCAGCTTACTCGCCATAGAGTCTCCAGTAGCTCAGTGGTTAGAGCATCCGACTAGATCAAGGAGGGTCGTGGGTTCGAATCCCATCTGGGGCTCGGATTTTTTCCGAGTTCCCAGTGGGTTCTATCAACATCTCATTTCTCATGATCCTCTTTTGTACCTGGGTTGAATGCGTACTTTGCCTAGTAATTAATCCCGGCCCTATAAAAGGATTGAAAATACATATACTTACCCTGTCTTACTCATCACAACATATCTTCTTAATGTTTCGAATCATCTTATCGGTTTCTGTATTCATACACTTACCCATTCATTCAGTCTCAACATTACAACATCGTAAAGGAACAAAGAACTGTACTATGCAATTACCTGTTCGAATTCTCGAACTCCGTGAATGAAGCTATGATCCTCGTAGTTCATAACTGCGAGAATCAGAGCTTCACTTAATTTCACACACATATATATATATATATATATATATATATATATAATGAAATGACGTGATAAATTGATCATCAGCTAAAAGTGCTCAATGGGTTTACCAGAGCTTTGAATAGATACGTAGACTTGAACTAGGTCAAAAACATTTATTTGCTACTCCGAGTTTCATGCTTCTCACGAAGCAATCATCAGGCAACTGCCAAAAAGAAGGAATACATGGTGTTTTACAGTGATTTTGAAAATAACGGTAGCAATTCACTATAGGCTGGGGTGCATAGCAACGGTTAAACAATACAAACTGTTTCCAGTGAGCTGCTAAAAATAAGCCTTAAATAATTACGCTATTGAGAAGGAATTTCTTTGCATGTCTGCAACTTGTTACAAGCTCATTTCTGTTGTTAAGGGTCGCCAAATCTGGTCTACAAATTATATAGTATTTCTCCCACAAACATAAATTACACTTCTTCGTTACATTTGAATAGGATCTCGCATGCCTAACAATCCGCCATTTAATGCGATAGTCGACTTTCTTGTCTTTCAAACCCCATACATATTTACTAAGTTTGAAAGACAAGAAAGTCGACTATCGCATTAAATGGCGGATTGTTAGGCATGCGAGATCCTAAGAAATTCCTTCTCAATAGCGTAATTATTTAAGGCTTATTTTTAGCAGCTCACTGGAAACAGTTTGTATTGTTTAACCGTTGCTATGCACCCCAGCCTATAGTGAATTGCTACCGTTATTTTCAAAATCACTGTAAAACACCATGTATTCCTTCTTTTTGGCAGTTGCCTGATGATTGCCTCGTGAGAAGCATGAAACTCGGAGTAGCAAATAAATGTTTTTGACCTAGTTCAAGTCTACGTATCTATATATATATATATCTATATATAGCGCAAGTAGGGGGTGCCAGTTAGCTGCAGAGTGCTCGATACGTGAAGTAGCGGGAATATCACGTTTAGAAGAAAGACAACTTCACAGCGTAGCGACTTCAAGTTTCATGTTTGGACAATCATCAGGCTACACTCCCCTAGAGTATTAGAATGGTCTTTAAATGAGTTAGAATGCAAATGTAAGATCTGTAGCCTGATGATTGTCCAAACATGAAACTTGAAGTCGCTACGCTGTGAAGTTGTCTTTCTTCTAAACGTTATATCTATATATATATATATATATATATATATATATATATATATATATATATATATATATATATATGATCCGTTTCATATATCATTTCATCGTTGATTGATTCCTCACGGGAACGTTAGAACCCACAAATTACCAGCTCCCAACGTCAGTGGCTTCACAGCTCAGTTGGTTAGAGCGTCGCACCGGTCTGAACAACAACAACAACAACGTTTATTACATACAATACTAGTTACAGTGAAAAGTTTGTCCACCCGACTTTAGCAAGGCTAATCGAGTTGGGTGGAGCAAATACTTAACTGATTAATATATTTACAATGACAAAGATTACGAAAGGAAACAATTATTATTTAAGACAAGAGCGATTGAATGTTTCTATGATAAAGATGTGAGGTACTACAATGGAATACAGATTGAGATTCTAGTTAATTGATGGCTGACAATCTTAAGATTTAATAATATTTAGCGAAAAGGTTTACTCTAGATGAAGGCTATCACAAATATCAAGTTAAGATTCTTTCGAATAAAAGAACAGAGGGATGAGCAGTAGTAGGTTATTCGTTAAGTGCATTTAAAGTGATCAATTGAGATAAGAATATCTATTATTTTAAGACCAATATCATTTGTCAAAATGCTTTATTCTATGAATAATTTTGCAAGTTTCTAGATAAGAGTTTTCAGAAATTAAAATATCGAAAAGTAAACTTGTTATTTTCCTAGTGAAGTCATTCTTTCTAAGATTTCTTAGCGTTAAGGGGATTCCATTACAGATGGTTGATCCAGTTCGTGAGAAGAATTTAGTTGAATTGAGAGTCTAGAGCTTTGCGTATAGAAATCGTTTAAAGCAGAGGACCGAGTGTAATGGGAATGCATATTACAAATATCTTGAAACGGCTTTTGAACATATCAGATAAGCCGGAAGGTCTGCCCAGACGGGTGCTGCATATTCAATAATTGATCTAACCGGGATACAGCATATTTGAACCAAGTCCTGCCAAGCCACGCCAGAAGACGGAGCTATTTACGAAGTACATTTCCAGGTACTATGCAGTCTCGCCCATTGTTTTCTGAACCAATCACGAGAGCCATTGTAAAGGCTGCGGCCTGGGGCCCGTTTCCCGAAACTTTACGGGCCCCTTTCGGGTGTCAGAATTCCCTTTGTATCTCAAGAATGGTAAATATGTTAAAAAATCAGCTTTCCGAAACTAGCTGTTGGCACTTTCACAAATGGCATGTCGGTGAAGAGTTTGCGGGAACTTCGAGAAACGGGTCTCAGCTGACCCGACATTTCGCGGGCCAATTACATATCGGCGGCTTATTTATCCAATCAGGCCCCAGTTTTTAAAAGGCTGTGTAACTTTATTCAGTGGATAACTCACTATGCAGAATATAAAAGTCCTTCTCGTTAACCTTAGTGAAGATTTTCGTACAAGCCTTTACTTCGATGAACTCAGAGTGTGCATAGTCAACAATTATTCTACGGGGGCGCGCTGGATATGAAGTGATAGATAACTAGCGATGAGCGTAACGCTGAGTTGGTTATAATCATTTTATATCCAGCAAGGCCGAGTAGAATATTGTTTTTCTTAAAAACTCCACGATCAACAACTCTTCCACAATGATGAATTTTGTTTACCCACGGAACACCTTAAGAGCGCTCAGGAGCTCGTTCAACATGTTACCGTGCATTCCGGACCGAATTGCAATTTGGCAGTGTTAGTTTTTGAGGAGAGGAGAAAACCGTCGAATTCCATGTCGAATTACAGGTCTGAGACAGCGGGAAAGATTGGCAGCACTAAGCTTTGTGAGGTTTATTTGCTAATTATCGTTAGAAGCGGTCATCATTGAATGTCGTTCGGAAAAGAAAAGAAAAAATCACTTTGTCCAATCACACAGAAGCGGACATTCATTTTCGACAATCATTGCGCAAACCAAACAACAAAGGTCCAGCATGCGCTGCGCGGGAGGCAGGAGCAAGTGCAACCTTGAGATCCGAAGATTCCAGGTTCAAGACACGTTCTGACCACTCGTTGAATTACTGGCAGTCCCTGGTTCAACTTCTTGTCTGCCGTGACTGGTAAATAGTCAACTGGTTTGCCGCCGACCAGTTGGGATTCTTAAAAGTTTTTTACCAGTTTCAGCATTTGGACTCCTTTAATTTGACTACTGTCTGTTTTGTTGTTATGTGGTCTCATTGATCAGTAGTCCATTCAGAAGATTACGCCAAGCCGACCACAATGCTGAAGGAAAGGCCAGACTACAACACCGGGAACTACATGCCTACTCTTTTCGACTAGTGAGTGGGATCTTTAACGTCTCACAGAGTTTATAAACATTGAAGGGTTGTGAGACGGGGCCGACGGTTTAAAGTCCTTATCCGAGAGAGAACCAATCACGAGAGGCATTGGCAGCACTTTCTCCTCAGTTATTTTAAGACCCTGAGTGTTGGTCCGGCTGGAGTCGAACTCACGACCTCCCCGATGCTCAACCAACTGAGCCACCGGTGCGCGGTGTTTTTCTGTTCAATGTAATGTAATGTAATGTAAATCTTTATTTAGACACGGAGAATCATCACTTAAGTTGATAATTAAAAATTAAAACTTGTACAACTGCTTTACATGATTGCCGTGTGGGAATCCGATATCTCAGATACTTTCTTAATACCCCGTTTAATGTTCGGAGTATTAGCTACTAGCTACTCTAAAAATCCGAGGGTAAATAATGACACTTACTTTACTTTACTTTACTTCACTTTACTTTTACTTTACTTTACTTTTACTTTACTTTACTTTACTTTACTTTACTTTACTTACTTTACTTTACTTTACTTTACTTTACTTTACTTTACTTTACTTTACTTTACTTTACTTTACTTTACTTTACTTTACTTTACTTTACTTTACTTTACTTTACTTTACTTTACTTTACTTTACTTTACTTTACTTTACTTTACTTAACTTTACTTTACTTTACTTTACTTTACTTACTTTACTTTACTTTACTTTACTTTACTTTACTTTACTTTACTTTACTTTACTTTACTTTACTTTACTTTATTTTACTTTACTTTACTTTACTTTACTTTACTTTACGGAAACTGCGTGCTAGAAACTGTCTGACTCGAACGATGTGGTGCCAGGGTCTAGGCCAATCATTAAATGCAGTTTTATTAAACCAAAGAATTATCCGTTTTTAAATTAATAACCGCTCTTCACTATAGTTGAACAAAATGCTCTGATCTTTCAATAAGGTACTTACCAAATTAAATTTGGAGTATTGAGGTTTTTTGTATGTACATAATTTGGTCACGCATGTCAAAACGTGCATGTCGGCTGAAATGTGTGCAAGCTGGAGACCAGCAAGGTCGTCACCTACAATCAGTGCATTCTTATAGCAATCTAAGACATCGATCCTCTGATCGCCGCATACATCAAAGAGTGTTGAAAAGCTTGACAGCTAGATAGAGGAGGTTTAATGCCTTTAATTTCATGTTCGGCCAGTGAAAGTCCCGATTCTTTTGTAAATCGTTTAGTAAAGACACCAAGAACGCTACGGAAAGTTAATAAAGAAGAGAGAAAATAATTCTCTCTACAATCCTAACTACGGTAATACCCACTCGTGAGTCGTTCTCTTTGACTGAACACTCAGTTTTACAACACGAGCAATTTGATTAATGTCTCGAAATAAAAAAAAAAACTAACAGTCGGCGGAAATGAAAGGAATTTTGGTACATTTGCGTCCGCATTTTGTGATAAAAATGGTTAATTAAACGAGTACAAAATATTTCACTAATTCCCTTTAAAGTGCCCCTAACCCCAAGATAAAATGAATCTTTCCACTTGTTCGAAATGCATTGCGGCGTTTTTAACCCTTTTCTAACAAATCCTGCCTTTTTATAGGTTTCAAAACGTCCGAAAAATCAAGCATCTTTTGTTCACGACCGAGAGAACAGACCCGTTCCCTTTCTGATTCGGTCGTGAACAAAAGATGTTTCGTTTTTCGTAAGTTTTGAAGCCTATAAAAAGGCAGGATTTGTTAGAAAAAGGAAAAAATGGCGGCAATGCGTTTCGAACAGGTGCAAACATCCATTTTAGCGAAAAAAATATTTTGGGATTACGGGCACTTTAAGTTGAGTATAAAGTTCTTATAAACACAGATTGATGTCTCGTTTGATCGATGAAATGCTTTAAAACTTGTTGCACAATCACTTTTAAGTAACAATTCCCTTATAATCTGTGATTTGAGACCAGTTTTCGTGCTACAAAATACGTTTTGTTTTAAAACGTGTGTGGGATAAACTCTTGACTGGTCAGCGGCGTGTTCCTAAGTTGCGAAGTGCCTCATTAAGGTAAAATGAAAAAGCCAGTGCCAATTCCCAAAAAATTCGCTATTTTCACCAATCCCATAATACAAATAATTTGGAGGAGGGTGGGGAGGTTATTTGCATTTAAACAATGGATATCCTGTTCACTGAAGCTTGATACAGTCCCAAGGGTAGATAACTTGTATTGTTTTTATGTAAATTAAAGCACACCCAAACGTATTGTATTATGGGATGGGAAAAAGAGCGAATGGGAACCTGTAAACGTGACAAGAAGTTCTCAATCGGTAAACAAAGCAAACTAAATCATCAATTTCGCTGAAAGGCTTCGGCTCTGAAAGGCGCCTTGGGATTTTAATTGTAAGTGGAAAAGTCCGTATCTTTCTTGGTTAACTGCTGGAGCGTTGGAAATTTTGATCGCTGTACTGCAAATACTAGGTTTCTTGCTACAATGTTATCACAGCCCAACAATGATCTGCTTTGTTTTCGACTATAAACATAACATAGATCTGGGCTAAGTTTCAAGAGTCTGAACGGGTTCCTTGGCTTCAAAGCCGCACACCAGCTTCAGTTTAGATCTTGCAACCTCTTGCTTTTGGTAAGTGATCTTGCAATCTGTTGTCATAGAAAGCTGTCTGCTCCTTATTAGTATCTTGGCATTGGTGTTCTGTACCGTGTTTGTGTCGCTGAAAAAAAGGAAGCAAACGAAATTCATAATTTTTCTACATAACGCTTTAAAATCTCGACTTTTCCGACTGGAATAAAGGGGGAGAAGCGGAGAACGGGGGGGGTTTCGGCGAACACGGCTAAGTCGAACTAGGGAACAGCTAGTGGAACAAACTAAAGACAAATTATCTTAGGGAACATAAACCAATTTAGGGATAAAAAAAAAGTCTGAGAACAAGTTTGGAAGTAATTTCGGGAACAAGGAAACATAAGCAAATGTTTGAGGGAACAAGGAAACAAGGATCTTTTCTCTCAACTCCCATCCCCCTCCCCCTCCCCCTCCTTCCGAACTTTTGCTTACGCTCTAATCGAGAGAGACTTGAAGCAGGCACTTTTGAATTATGCAATAAAGAGGCTTTGTGCAGGCAGGGTATATTTTACAGTGACATCCATAATCCCAAACGTATAGAGGATCGTTACTTTCCCTACCGAACAACTTGAATACGAAACTGCCACTCGATCGGGAGTTACGTTACTTACGTTTTGGGAGCATTTCGTCATCTTCTTCATCATCTAACAGTCGTCTCTGTTTACGTATTTTTTGCCTTCATTGAAAGGAATATTAGATATAATGTTAGGTCTAAAACACGTTGTACTTTTTCTCTCGCTTAATTAAACCGAAAGGGTCGTCAGATGTAAGGGCAATAACGTCAAGTCTGGGAAAATGCTTTCACACATGACAAGAAATCGAGCCCCTCCTTCTCAAACAATTTAAGAAAAGCTGCGCTAAAATCAATCCTTATTCAAAAATGTTAAAAGTAGAATCCAATAAACACCATGTTTGTTTTGTCCTTCCGTCGTTGCTCAGTACTACAATCCTGACAAAAAGAGTTCAGAACACGTGACAAGGCAAACAACGCACCTTCACACATTTAATAAAGGTGTAGGGACGCAACACATTTTTTTAACGCTTTCGTTTTTTAATTAACCTTTAATTTAAAATTGCTACGCTCCTTTTCTTTCGAATTGTTCAGTTTCAATCAGGGAAATTGTTGTCGTTGTTGCTGTTGTAAGCTTCCACTTACCTTTTCGTACAAATACAAACAGCCCATATGACCCCACCAATTCCAGCCACAAATGCTAGTGAGGCTACGACGATATATATGACCATCCAGTCTAAGAGAGAAAATACCAAAATTAATTATGAATTATGAAATTTAACAAATCGAAAGTGGTTCAGCGTTGTCTGTACTCTTATCGACAACGATAGGAGGCAGTTTGGTCCAGTGGTGAGGGCGCTTGCCTTGAGATCCGAAGATCCCGGGTTCAAGACCCACTCTGACCACTCGTTGAATTTGGTTCTGGTAGTCCCTGGTTCAACTTCCCAGCTGCACTTGTAAATAGCCAACTGGTTTGCCTCCGGCCAGTTGGGATTCTTAACAGTTGTAGTTGTTGTGTTCTGTTGTTTCGCTGATTCATTGGCCCTGAAAAGCCCCTATTGGGAGAGGTCAATAAGAATGTAAGTATGTATGTATGTATATTCCGTCATCACAGTGGTCAAAATGTTGTGGACTCACGAGGCGTAGCCGAGAGTCCACAACACTTTCGATTTGTTTTTTACCACAATATTCAACGAAAAGGACAATGTTTTTTTCAGAGCATGACCAAGATCGTGACACAAAGAAAGAGCAAGCGTTGTCTATAACTTTCTCGCAATCTGATTGGTTTATTATCAAAAATGAGCGTTTCTGATTGGTTATTACAACAAAAGCTACCATAAGAATTCTGAATCGAGCGAAAGGACTGCAAAGTTCAACGTTCGTTCATTCAAGAATTTCCAAATTTACTAGAACAGTTCAGTCACTGTAAATAGTCAAGCAGGATTATTATGACTTTGCGGCAAAACATACATATTCAGATTTTGAATGGTGCAGTTGGGAAGGCAATAGTACGGGAGCCGTTTGAAATCGAAGCTGGCGTCACTGGAACAACTGCTGAATTCGCTTCAGAGCATTTGAGAGGATGTTGGAGCAGTTCCTCAACTGTTTTACAGATGCTGGAGTTATAACTTGAAATGCTTTGCTCGTTTGCATGACCTGAAATGGACATGATGTGGCTTTGAAGGAACGTGATGGCTGTTGCTCGCACCGAGTGATTTGTATACGTCTGGGACAGTCCAGCGCCAAGGGAGATTCCCTTCACCATGGTTGCATGGTTGCAAGTGTATTCACTCCAAAAGGGCTGTTCTCGTATCAGATCATATCCGCTTCTTTGGCTTTCGGTGACGGTTTTTGGAAAAAGGCTGTTTGTTACAGATTGAGCTTCTTTACATATTTGGACAGGCACCAGTAGGAATCACCGATCTCTTCTGTTGAGTACAGTCGGGTGAGGCTTTCGTGGCTGTTTTTTTCTAAAATTCCTCCTTGGTGGTTCTTTGTCTGGACACTGTGGACCATTTCAGCATACTCCTGCCCTTCTGCATCGCTCATGAAAACAAAACTATCCCTTTTGAGCTGCCTTTGACTCTCGCATCCTCGCCGGCACCAAAACAACGTTACGATAAACCAGACTCGGTGGAGAAGACCCGCTGGATCGTTGAAGCTTAAAAAACGGACTGCTTTTTAGCTTCTCCATGTCTTCCTTCTCGATGACGGGCTTGTGTTTTACGTTTTCTTCAGTTCCCTTCTCTACGGTTCAGCTTCAGCTTACACTCAAGCATTTTGTTGGACTTCACAAACAAGGGGATCTTCGTGATCTTCACCTCCCGTCCTCTGGCGGCGAGATGCCTCTCAAGAGTATTTCGTATACTGAGAAGGGACGACCTACTATATTATTCTCCCTTTTTTGTTCTGGCTTCCGCATAGAATCTTCTGAGGACGTTATCCAAAGATTCAAAGGTCATGGTTAACAAGTTAAAGGGCAGTCCGCGTTCAAGGCACCATTCTGCGAGTGCAATGTAAACAATAGCAACATTTTAATTAAGCACAGTTCAAACCGTACGTTCATCCGAAAATGATGAAGGTTTGCAGATGTATTTACCTTCAACTGTGCCGACAATCCACTTTGTATTTTTCTTGGTCCCTTTTGCTTCTGCGCTACTTATGATTGTTGTTAGGTCCTCATCTGTTAGCAATGCAAAACGAGCATTTTTGGATTCCTCAATCTTTGAAGTCAAGATGTCAGGTGGATTCGTAACGCTTTTTTGCTCTTTCCCGATATATTCTACACAAGTTATCAGTTCCTCATCAGTTATATCGTCGCTAATATCAGTTACATCGTGGTCAGATATTAAGTCGCTAAAAATATCAAGATTAAAATTGGGCAAAAATTTGAGAGTCATCCATGTTTGTTAGCTGAAAAGCGCATTGCGTGACGTATTGACGCAAGCAGCGTTGTCTAGACTCTTACCGACAACAGCAAATTAGCCAATCAGATTGCGAGATTACAAGCAATTCTGGTAAAAATTTAATTTATAATATTCAATAATTTATATTCCATAATTAATGTTAAGTATTAATTATATTCCTCTTTTTCGTTGCTGAGGTAAAGAAATCCAGACAGACATGGAGTCGTTTTTAGTGCTGTAGTTATATCTACTTATCTACTACGTTATTTTTTTATATTTAAAATACAGATTCCGCCAAATAATGGCCAATCAGATTATAACTTGATGACCACAACTCCTCCGATTGGTTCGCAACTAATTATCCTCACTTGAGATTGCCCGTTCTAAATGAAAATGGAATGGGAAACGGAACGCAAAGCCAGCGCCATGATTTTTTTCCCTCATCGCCACAAGAAATTAAATTTAAAATAAAAAAATTAAAGGAAACCGAGTATTGGACCTCTGATATTAAATAATTTAGTGTTCTACAAACCTCTTTCCCGCGGCGCATTTCCTCCTCTGTTCATGTAAGCCAGCTGTACATTTGCTCCAGACATTGCGGGCTCAGCGTTCGTCTGGCACATGACCCCATCAAGGCACTGCACCGCAAAACACTTATCGTTCAGTAAGTAAGCGATATCACACGACGGACGAACGCAGCACCGGCTAATACATCCGTGTATATCATGTGCTTTACCCAGAGCTGTGAAGTTACTGGATCTACCTTCGGGTCGTAGTTTGATGTCGGTGGAAATTCTGCTGTCCATGCAAGTTCCGGTGTTGGAAGCAAATTCTGTGGAGTCATCCGAAGGTGTTGCAACGGCAGAGAGATCTGAAGAGAGCATATAACACTGCTAATGACATCATTTTCGCTTCGCAGAGCCCATCAGCGAAACAACCAAGTTCCTAGCGAGATCAGTTAATATGACATTGCAAGAAAAATATTGAAGATGAACTTTCTAAAGATCTGGTGCCAGTTTGTCAAACGATGGATAGCGCTATCCGCCGGATAAATCATTATCCAGTGAATAAACACTAGCAAAACCAATTGATCTGTCCAATGGATAGTGATTTATCCGGCTTATAGCGTTATCCACCTTTTGAATAACTAGGTCCTGGCTGCTTCAAGGAGATCGTCTACCTTGACCGATCAAAGTGTAATAATTCAGAAAATTGAGTATTATTAATCGAACTCTGTAAGTTATCGAGCAGAAAACAAGCGAAACGATTGTTATTTCCACTGTTGTACTAGTTGTACATTTTAAGAACCAGTCACAAATTTTCACTGCGCGCGACACGCAAAAACTTCAGACAGTTTCCCGAAAAGAGTTTTTCTCTCAATAAATTATCTCTTTGTAGATCAACTTAGATACGAAACCGCTGTTAGATTGTTTTGTCATGTAGACGTATTCTTTTACTCGTTCTCTGTATTTTGACGCACTATGCGGGCTCGTTCTAATTCAGCAAAACTCGAAAATTTTCCGCGATACTGCACTACATGTAATGTTATAAATAGATATTAGTCAAATATATACCCACCTGTCTCTACCTTTGGTTTGGCTTTCATGATCATTGCTGACATGAGCGGACTTTTCTTAGAAGCTTTGACTGAAACAGGTATGCAATACTCTTTCCTTGTACAGGAGACTGCATAACACCTCTTCTGAACCATGTAAGCCAAGTCACATTCCTTGGCATCACAGCATTTCTCCATGCATTTTGCCATAGTCTTAGTACCTTTTACCTCTGTAAAATTGTTTTTGTGAATGCCGCCAGGCAAATCTTTGTTGTTGGTTATGTTGCTGTGTTTGCACTTTAGATCTTTGGGATCTGGAGGAATGGCAGGCGGTTCACTTGTTTCTAGGACGCAAATGGAGTAACAGATTTATGAAACTGATTATTAAACTCAAATTGGCAGAAGGATAACACTGCTAGTACGCGAGACGTCAACTGTTTCAAACAGAGAAATTACCAAACGGCCTAGGGAAGTGAAGGAGGGGCCGTTAGTTTAAGGCCCACTATTCCCTATCATGGTGGGTGAATGCTGAGAGTTATGGCGGTCATGTTAGCTTACCAATACAAGGAAATGGCAGCCATATTGTTGGTTTGATCTCTTTCAATCCATTGCGAAAGCTGGTGGACAGAGGACAGAGGTTAAAGGAAAATTGACCAGCTAGAAAGCGGGCAAGGAGGGGGGGGGGGGGGTGGCGACGGGAGAGAAACCACTAACCACTTACATTTAACCCAATATTATTTTTGAAACACCTTATTCCATTCGTTCGTCTTGTGCCTTATCGTCTGTCAACAACCAATCACAGTGCGTCTTAAGAAACCATGCCGGAAACATGCTTTTCAATATTTTGTCGACTCGAAAATCACAAACCTCTCTTATTGGCTCTGCAAATTAAAGTTGAGGGCTAGATTTGGAAACTTCGGACAAGAATAGTAATAAAATGCGACTTCCCTCCCTCTAAGTCTGTTTTATGCTCTCAAAAGCAAAGATTTCCTAGGGGTAATGCAATTCTCAGTTAAATCTGTCTCGCGGGAACTCTTTCTTCTAATGCGGATCCCGGCACGTTCCAGGCACCATCACTGGTGCGTCTTGGTGACTGAGAAATTTCTATAGACTATAGAGATAAAAATGTTAAATAGAAACCCCTACCTTCCTTAGTTCGCTCCTCCATTTTCCTGACGTAAGCAAGTTGCGGATTGTAATCGGAAGGAGGAGCTTTTGTATGATCACAGAGATCTTTGTTCTTGCACGTAACGGAATAACACGTCTTTCCAAGCATGAAGGCAACGTGACATTTTTTATCTTGGCAACAAATGCGTTGACAATCGTCCATTCCGTCCACATCACCGTGATTGTTAAACTTCCCTGCTTTTTTCCCGCCTTTTAGGGTAACGTTGTTGAGCACCTTTGCCTTCTCGCAGTCTTTCTTTTTGGATTCGTCACTCTTTGTGTCTTGATCGGAAGACGCAGTGTTTTCCGAAGTAATCACGGACTTGTCTTCGGAAGTATTCGATCCTCCAACTGGTGTAAGCTCAAGCTTTCCGTTTACAATGTTCATTTTCATGGCTTGACCAGCCGCGGCTGATTGTATCTGATTCTTAAGACTTTGGTCGTCCTGTGACTGTGGAATTTCTGTTTTCTTTACTTCGGATTGTCCGCCAGCAAGCTGGTTGCTCCCTTGTTGAACTGGTGAAAGTGGTTCAGTTGCAAGAGGCTTTGGCACTACCATATCTGAGGATAAAATCGTTGGAAAAGCTTGGATGGGAAATGGAAAACAGCTCAAGAGGCAATAAAGTACAAGAGGACCCTCTTAGGATAAAATCCTGTCTGTTGTCTTCTTGTTAGAAACCGATAAAGAATTTCAGAAGAATTGAAAGGCAAAGGAGTAGTCAAATTAGATCTATGTAAGATTTGTTAATTCTTTATCATGTAAACAATGCACAAAAACATCTTCCCTCTTTTCAATCTATTTAATACATGATGAAATGGTATATGAAATGAATCATATATGAACTGCGGATATGAAATCAAGTGAAGCTACTAAGATCTTCGCAGTTATGAGCGCAATTTTTGCAATTGCGTAGAGAAGCCTGAAAAATTCAGGACTTCAACGGGGTTTGAACCCGTGACCTGAATTTTTCAGGCTTCTCTACGCAATTGCAAAAATTGTGCTCATAACTGCGAAGATCATAGCTTCACTTGACTATTTAATACAACAGCAAATTGTCAGTTGTATTTAGCGGTGTGGCTTTAATTTAAGACGCTGTACATTAATCAAATTTCAATTTAACGCATATCAAATCAGAGAAAAACCACTCAGAGCAGAGTAAAGAACCAACAAACTCAACCCACATAAGACTCCGAGTCTTGGAATTGACCCTGGGCCACATTGATGGAAAGCGAGCGCTCTCACCACGACATTCCTTTTACCTCAAGCCATCCCTGCTTCAGTCTTTTCTTAAAATGCCAATACGCCTTTCTAGCCTCGCCAGAGTAAGTGAAAGAAATTTCGTGTTGAAATGAGACTGACGCTTATGAAAGAGGTTAATCTCTTTAGTCATGGCCTTTTTGAGTTTTAGATATCGAAGTATCAAACTATCCTAGAATTAGCTTGGCAGTTACAACTTCTACAAACCTGGGCCATTGCCAATGGGAATTCCAGGAAGGGACAGATCGATCCCCTGACCAGGAATCTGTGGACCCGACGCAAATGGGGTCGCTGGAGTCTGGACGGGGACAAGTGGCGAAGGCTCCTGTGGTTGCCCTGGCAACAAAGAGGTCTGTCCCTGCTGCTGGGTCTGTTGGAACTGCGTCACTTGTGCCAAGTCTTGTAATGAAGCTGTCAATCCAGGAAGCTGTCCAGGGACTTGTGCCGTCTGCCCGGGCGTCTGGGGCACTTGTGACGACCCGGGTTGTGTTAAAGGAGTCTGTGATAAACCAGGGATGGTTTCCTTTGCCTGTGATTCTGTAGGCTTTGGCGCACCTAAAAATGTTTGAAATCAAACGTTGTATGAATAACCGTCGACAAAGACTTAAATTTGTGCGTGATACGCGACTTGTACGCGTTTAGCGTGTATTTTGGGTGTGACGTGTATAAGAGGCTTACGCAATTTTTCGCATTTTGTTGGGTAAGTTAACTGTCTAAAATCGGTTTGTTTGCGATTTATGAACGAAAGTGTATTATGCAAAAGTGGCTAGAAAAACAGAATTTTTCGGGCGCAGTGCCCTTCCAGCAACTAGTTTAAATGAGAAGGCTCCTCTTTTTTCGATAGCTTTAAGGATTATAGGATATCGATTGGCAATAAATTACATGATTCTTACCTATCAATTGACCTGATCCAAAATCCCTTACATGAGATATTTTTGGATTGTATCGCGATGGATTGGCCGGTTGAGTTTTGCATGCGCCCTCGCTCTTACAAGCCACCGAAAAACAGTTGGATGACAGCATGAAGGCTAGGTTACAGTGCGGCATCTCACAACATATCCGTCGGCAGTTTTGCATATCTTTGACTTTGCCGTGATCACGGAAATACCCGGCCTGAATCCCGCCCACAAGTGTGACGGCTTCTAAAACTTTCCCAGCCGGACAAACGACTTGAGGTTTGAGGATCTTGTCTCTGGATGCGTCTAGAAAGAAAGCACCAGTGACGAAAAAGGCGTTTAACCTTAAGGACACTCATGCACGAATAAATTTATAAGATTACCACCAACAAGAGCTTGCTGGTGAACGTGGCAAGACAGCCTGATCTGAATAGTAAACCATGCAGCTTATTTACATTCAGGATACCCATTTACAAACACTTCAAAGCTATTTAAAGGCATAAATGACAGGAATAAACTAAATATAGGTAATATCGTTAAGAGGTATGTAAGCAGAAATATTAAATTGACTAAGGTATGTAATAATTATTTATTCAGATAATTCAAAGCTAATTATAAAACGAATAATTCAAATTAGACAGGAAAAGAAAACCTGGCTATATTAAACAATAATATAAGACAGACATGAATACAAACAAACATCGCTCATAAATCAGCGAAGTGAAATTAATTTAGGACAGATTTGCTTGTTGAACTAAGAATCTATGTCAGTTTTTTTAAAGACATTTTTTGAAGATTCGTTTTTGAGTTCAGGGCACCTTCTCCAACTCTGAGTTAACAGATCAACCTCTCACGGGAAACTATTCTTATTGTTTCGAGCAACACGATCATGAAAACGTTCTATTGCTCTTCTAAAATGGTGGCGAGCCAACGCTAAAGTGGTAGCCTGCTTGACTTATCAATTACAATACAATAAACATCTTAGGCCCAGTTCAAACGTCGTATTTCACATGTGCCGAATATAACGCGAGAGTTAACTGTATGTAAAATGCGACGTTTGAATCAATTAAATTCGACTGAAACAGTCGAGCATTCGAATTAAGTTCGACGTTTGATTCAAACGTCGCATTTCACATGTGCCCAATATAATGCATAAATAATAATAAATTATTATGATTCATTTAGCAACCATAATCCGTAAATGCCATGCGCAGAAGAGTCTAAACAGCAATTTAAAAAATGGCGGGAGGCGAGGGAATGTGCAGGAAGACCTTAGACAGCAATGACCAGAACCAGGTTGCTGACCAGCGGTTTTCGTTAAAACAATGGTTTGCTGGGGGTACTCAGTGTCGTGGGCTCAGAAAACCTCGTTGTGGTCATTGTTATTTAAGGTTTTTCGAATGTGCAGTTCGTGCTTTTCAAAAACAAAATATACTTGTTTGACGTGCAGCAATTATTATTGTATGAGGTGCTCGGTGTTACGTTTGAAAATGAAGAGGACACTCCTGGGTGGAAAGAGGGAAAATATCAGTGTGGCATATTGTGAGACGTGCTTCAATGAAACGATAAAAAGGCGCGAGCTGAGCTGATAGTTGATTGCATCATCAACCTACGTCTTCTGGTGTTACAAAACATACGCTGAATGAAACAAAAGAGTTTCCGTCACCTTCACCAAGCATGGTGTTGTCTGCCATTTTAGATACAGCCTGTTCGAGTGGAGACTGGGAACGGAACGGAGTTAAATTCGACGTTTGAATCAAATGCCGCATTTAATTGTCTTAGTCGACTAAAATAGGAGTTATATTCGGCACATGTGAAATGCGACGTTTGAACCGGGCCTTACTATCTTCGTCTTCTCGGTTCGTGCGTGGTCCGTAACTTAAATTGCGACTTTACAAACTCATTTAAGTACATGTAAAACACATCCTTAGAGACCCACGGGAGGTTAGTTGGGGCGAGAGGAAATAAATCGGGCAAAGAAATGAAGCGTCGCAGGTTTACAAGTAAGACAGAAAAAGCCCCTAGGAACCGACTTTTACCAGACCATTTCCAAACGGCTCTACCAATGCTACCTCCTGATTGGGCAAAAAATTCCTTTGTATTATTCTGCCCAATCGGCGAACAGCAGATCCTGAGGTACTGTGGTGTGTTCTTACACGACGGCTTTTGCATCGCCATACTTGCTTGGGTCGTTCAGCAACGTTCTGCGTGCGAGGGGAACTTTCATTTTAATTTCCCTAGATAGCGGCGAAATGTCTATTAAAATTTCGGATGTTCGCGCCAAGGCTATTCTAAACTGGACTGGGAAAATTCTTTTTTTCGGTCCGATCACAAGGTATCGTAATCGTATAAATAGGTTGTTTTCTCATGAATGTATCTATTTTGAACATATTTCTAGGCGAAGAGTGTAGTAAGTATCGACTTTTTTTCCTATCTCATCGGGATATCAGAATGAAAAATTCCTAAGCTGCACGCGGTATTTTGGTGTACGGTTCTGCCTTACTTGTAAACCTGCGACGCTTCATTTCTTTGCCAGATTTATTTCCTCTCGCCCCAACTAACCGCCCCTGGGTCGAGGATTTGTAAAACACTGTTTTTAAAAGTTTAAAATGAGCTGTAGACTCCTACTTTTTAATGCTTTAAAATCATCATCATGATGGCAATTCTTTAAATAAACCTTGTTTTTCCCATTCTTTTGATAATTCGGACGATTTTTCCTGAGATAACAATCTTGGTCTAGCAAATAACAGAAAAAAAATCTACTATGATGTTTGTGAAATGCAGTCTATAAGATTTTTTTTCTGTGCGCTCGTAAATTTTTAGCTCGACGCCAAAGAAATGAAAGAGGCTTCTTCAAAGTGTAACACACTCTTACATGTAAACAAAATCACTAAGTACTCACCGCCTTTTAGTTCTTTTCTATTCCAAACGTATGCTATTTGCGGGTTAAAAATGGAAGGTTGAGCAGGAATAGTGCCGCACAAGTCTTTGTTATAGCATTTGACCGAGAAACAGTTCTGACCTAGCATAAACGCCAGATTACATGAGGATTGCTGACAGCATGTGGAGTAACATTCCTTTAAGCTTCCAACTTTGCCAGTGTCGGTGAAATCGCCAGCTTTAAGGCCCCCCTTTAATGTAACCTTGGTTAATGGCTTCATATCAGGGCAACTGTATTTGGTTTCAGGTGAATCAGCCAGAAATACTGTAAAATAAGATTTCAATTAAAAATTTTCTCTTTCTGAAAAATGAAAAAAAAATGCGGCACTTGTTGATGTATCTCATGCCATCTTATGGACGATGAATCCATGTCAGTTGAGTGACGTAAAGCCACAAACAGTCTATTACAAATAAGTGGCAGTGCACTTTGATTTGCGCGAGAAAAGAATTCGTGCAATCAACTTCGTTTTTTAAAGGAGTCAATATAAATAGTCTTTCATAAAAAAAAAAACCCAGCTTTAAGTCACATCTTTGGTAAGAAATAATTACCGTCTCCAAAAGTTGGTGCTTGAATTCGCTTTAAAAGAGTTTTGGTCCTAGGTTTAATATAAACGCGTCTTATGAATCTCGTTTCCATCTGGCACTCGTACAATAATTTAATTGGCTTCTGTACGCAGAATGTATGGTCGTTAAAATACGCTACCTGTATGCTTGACACCTTCTTTATTCCACCGTTCAACGTAAGTAACTGACGGGTGATAAGGCGAAGGCTTTGCTCTTTGTATTTGACAGTTTTTGCCTTCCGAACAACCCACAAGATAACATCTACTCGACAGCATGAATGCTAGATCACATGCAGCAAACTCGCAGCATTTATTCGAGCATTCCTCCATACTTTGCACAGATCCTACATCTTTGTATGTTCCTGCGTTAATACCTCCTTTTAAAGTCACTTCTTTAAATTCTTTTCCCGCTCGACATTGTCCTGCCAAAGTTGGATTAACGCTGTCTGTCTTTTGGCTTTGCGCGATGAGGCCCTTTGGGGTGTTGGTCGCCGCTTGCCCCGCTTGACTAGGGCCAAGGAAGCCATTTGGATGCGGTTTTACATTCGAAGTAAAATTAGACGTAAGAAATGCAAGTGATGTGTTATCTGAAATAATAAAGAATATTAGTTGTTATCTTTTCACGAATGGTATTTGCCATCGTATTCAGGAAACTCTAGTTTTCGGTGGATCCCCGATCGAAGTATCTTTGTGATGAGTTTATTTCCGTCAATACGACAGTTACTCCACGCATAACGACCTATGAACCTGGAGAGCTGCATTAACCACGCCATTAGTATAATTACACAGGTGCTTCAATGAAAATTCTCTGTGCTGATTGGTTGCATTTTAGGTGATTATTACTGAATAATCAGCTAAGTGTAATGGCTGCAACCCGTTTTGTCAAGGTGAGGACAAAGAAATTCATTGTTTTAAAGAAAATGCGTGTTTTTTAAATAATCACCTATGTAATTACACTAAGACAATTATTTACCTCAAGCTCGGTGAATATCAGTGAATAAAATCCGAGACAACTTCACCTCGGCTTTGGCGAATAATTGTTCATGAACCCTGCCTCGGGTAACAAACCACAGATAGCTTTTCAGACGTTTAACATAGAAAACTCTTAAAGGACATATCCATGAATTGCTTCTGGTTTGCTAACTATTGTGAGACCTAGTGTGGGACAATGTGACAAGTATAAAAATTATATCTCCTCATCCTGTTTTTTCCCCTATTGAGATCTAAAATGAAAAAAAAAAATCCGCTACAAGAATTTGAGCTAATTTGGGGGGGATCTTGTTTTAATACAGAAATCAGCCGCATTTGTCATGAAATTAGAATCGAAAAATTAGGGGGTTGGCTTTGTGGCTAACTGAAATTGTTTTCGAAAAGCCAAACTGGGTTAGCTCTCTTTGTTTAAAATCGTTTTCGGTGGTTCAAATTAGTTTTAAAACCAAGTTTTTAAATAAAGCATTTGTTGCTCGTTAAAGGAGTTTTACATAACTTCCCTTGGCAACAGGCACATGATTGCGCTAATCTTTTTTTTTAATATCCGCAAGCAAAGAAACACATGAAACTTTTAAAATTTGTTGGGTTCAACAAGAGGAGAAAATTTTGATTAACTGGTTTATCATGCGAAATAAAGTGAAAAAAAATACCAAGGCCACCTTATAATAAAGCGGATATCTGTAACAGAAGTCTGCTCAGTTTACGATCGTTTTCTACCTGCGCACGCTATTCTTGTTCTCCAGGTGGCTACTGTTCCTAACAGCCTTTCAAATTGGAACGCGATCAAAGATTAATGAGCTTAATCGCCGTAGAAATCATCTTCGCTTCAATGAAATTTATCTCAAGCGCAAAATCAGATTTCGCATGCTATGCATCATAAACTAGGCAACGCTATTGCAAGAGCATTCGAGAAAATAAACATTTAGAAGTGTGCCTGATCCCAAATGGATTTTTACAAAAAGAAGCGGTTTCAGTACCACGTCAGAGTTTAAAAATCCATTTTTATGAAAGCACATCTCGTATTTCACAGTTTCGGTCACTGCGATGGGATATTGTCTGCAAGCAAGGGGTAAAATCAACAACGCTTTTTACACAAGCAAAGCGGTTTGTTATTTACCGATGGTTCGTGCACTAACCTTTTTTATGGCCAGTTCTGACATGTGCGATAAGCACCCTCACATCTGATGTATCGGTGGCAGTGGACTTGCACTCTTCGTCACTCACGCATTCGACACCGTAACACTTAGAGGCAGACAAGAATGCAACATCACAAGTAGACGTTTTGCAACACAGTTCAATGCAAGACTCCATGCTGATAACTTTACCAAGAATCCTAAAGGTTCCGGCTCCTATACCACCCTTCAGGGTCACATTCTCCTCAACCAGTGTTTTCTTACAATTCTGTAGGTAGTCAGAACTTGTGACTGTCATAGACAAGTATACAAAGAAGAAATATTGGTTATTAATTACAGATTACGCACTCAAAATTGAGAACGAGAACGAATCTCAACCACACTAAATTTACTTGCCTTTACAAAACGCCCAGAGGCAAACAATCAATACGCGAGTGAAGCAATCTCTTGACTTCTTCATCACGGCTACGTCACCCACAATAACACATCGCTGCAATTTTTGTTTGAAACGATCTTCTCGTTACAATTTTAAAATACGGAATTGAAAAAACCCGGTTTTTTAAGGCTGTTTTCCATAGTATAAATATATTCCTTTGTTATAAAGGACGGGAAGATGATCTCCATCCCTCAGAACAATAAATGTTAATTACATCATTATCAGCTTACGAGCCGACCAATCACGTTTTGCGTTTGACTCACGTGATTAAGTGAAAAACTGACTAAGGTGTTTTTTATGTCATTAGAGTTACCAGTATACCGTCATATAAGAAGAATCTAATGGATCGCTTCTATGAAACATCGACTGGTACCACACTTGTATACCTGTGTTTTTTATGACACAAAAATGACAAAAGGGCCGTTAAAGATCTCTAAAGTTTTACCAAATTCATTTTACTTACGACTTATGAAACAGTGACAAAATGGGGGATTTGTAAAGCGCAGCCGATGCGCTGGAAACTGCTCTTTTGATAGCATATAACGAAAGAGTAATTTTAAGATCTATTAATTCGCCATTGGTGCACGTCTCTGAAAAAAGTCCTTGTGTCTCAACAGCACTAATGATCATCGCCTCTACGAGGAATTTTGTACACTTTTCAAAAGAAAGTGATGCCATCGACGCCTCGCACCACCGAGTTCAACAGTCGTCCCGTGACTGGTCTGTATCGGAAGAGAAAGATGGCATATCAGCACTGAGTTAAAAATATGAAACTTTTCGTGTCTATTGCCATAAATGGCATTGCCATATGGCGTCGTTAATCTTCACATCTAGCTAGAGGACGTCAATTATGAATAATAAGCTTTTTATGTGATAGTTATTGAAATGTAGTCATTGCCGCTTTCCAAGTAATGCGTGTAAGAGTAACAGGCCATCTGAAGATGAGCAGATCAAATTAATATAAGAAAGAAAAAAGAACGGTAAAGGTACCACTTAACGTACCGTTGCCTGGGCCTAGGATATTCGCTTAGCTAACCTCTAAATCAACTTTTTCTTTTCCTTCTGATCTATATCATCATTTCGAGAGTTTGAAATAAACGCGTAGAAGTAGCAGATATGAAGAGAAAACATTAATTAATGCTAATTAGGTGCTGTTGACTGGTGGGGAGTTCCAATACATTACCTCAAAACTTCCTAAATAATTCGTGTTATATCCGATTCCTCTCAAATTTGTGTACATAAATTCATTATTTTAGCCACCCGTTTTCTCCAATAGCAAAAAAATTCTCTGCGAGCACCTTGTAGACCGAAAAGCGTTAACAACCATTTTGCGACAATTTTTTTGGGGAAATGTGCTTGTTTTACGGGGAGATACTAAAAAAAAATCATGATCTTTGAGGTCAACTTATATTCTTTACAGGAAAGCTTTTTTTCTTAGCTTTAAAATGAGATATATTTTAAAGCCATAAACGTGCATGAATCGATTTTGGGAAAAGATAATTTTGAAACTGCAGTTATTATTATTATTTTTTTGCGGGAATTCAAAATGGAATTCTTAGCATGATTCTTCTGCAGTACACATCTATGCCTTTCACATACAGCTACCTCACATGGAGGCAATGTAGTGGCCGAGTGGTTAGGGCGCTTGTCTTGCGATCAGGAGATTAAGGATTCAAGACCCGTTTTTACCACTCGTTGAGTTTGATCCTCGTAGTCCCTGTTTCAACTTATCGGGTGCACTTGTCACAAGCTCCGGCCACATGGGATTTTTTAACTGTTGTTGTTCCGTTAATTGGTCCCGAAAAGCCTCTGAAGGTAGCGGTCAATTAAGTATGCATGATATTGTATGTGACGGTTACTTTTTTTGTTTTTTGGGCTTATCGAGGTTTGAGTTGGGGCAGACTTTTGTTTTCATTCCGTTCGTGTTTCTTCGAAGTCTCAAGCAGGGATGGTGTAATGGAAGGACCACTCGCCAGCCACCAATGTGATGGGCTCGATTCCCGGACTCGACGTCACATGTGGGTTGCGTTTGTTGGTTCTCTACTCTGTTCCCACGAGTTTTTCTCCGGAAATTCCGGTTTTCCCCTCTCCTCAAAAACCAACGTTTGGAGTGATTTGTATGTACAATGTACCCGATTAGTGCCCAAGTACTAGAAGGCTTTACAACTCAATCATTGTAATTTTTAAAATAATTACGATAGTACGCGTACTCTTATTGGTCAATAGCTGTGTTTGGATGAGAGTATGGAAACACAGCTGTGGCTGAGACATCACACAAATTTTGATTGGGTATGTGTTGTCAGACGCGCGTTTTGATTGGCTGGTAGGAAATATGAGTGTGTATCAAGAAAATCTATTTTAATCAGCATTTTCCTTCATTTGTCGAATTATCTTTGGGAAATATTTCATAAAAGCAATAGAGGACTTTTTTCCGTGTTTCATAGTCTCATCTAAACACTCGGGGAGTTGGTAGAATTCTCCACAGTTGCATAACTGTCTCGAATTCTCCCAGCTTTCCCTCGTGTTTAGATGAGGCTATGGAAACAGGGAAAACGTCCTCTATTGCTTAAGTGGTAGAAAAAAAAAAACGATGGTTTTACAATGTCTATAAAAAAGGTATCCTTTATTCACACTTTAAGCTCTTTCTATAAAACACTAAGGACAAACTCTGGAAAATTTATTACTTAAGTCCCGTTAGAAAGTTTTCCGACTCTTCTTGTTACACCGAGGCTCTGCGCAAACCGAAAAAAAATACAGTATTCAGAGCGGAAAGGCATCTGAGCGCATAGTTTTATTTATTAAAACGACCGCTATACGCTTTTCTTCGCCTGAAATGAGACTGACCATATCACTTGATATTATTGTGTATTGTCTCCTACCCTATAGAAGCTTCGCGTTTTCACAGTTCCCATGAGTTTCTAATTTCTTTAGCTTACTAGTAGTATAGAGACGGCGAAAGGTTATAGGCTTGATTTTAGTATGCAAGTGTCATGACACAAATTGAATAAATATTAGACGACTGCTACGGCAACGACAACGCCACAAAGCAAGAATATTATTGGTTTAAAAAGGAAAAACCAAGTGATGCTATGATCCTCGCAGTTATGAACGCAATTTTTGCAATTGTGTAAAGAAGCCTCAAAACTTAAGGACTTCAACGGAATTTTAAACCTGTGACCTCACGTGCAACGCTCTAAGCAACTGAGCTATGAAGCTACTGACGTTAGGAGCTTGTCATTTGTGGGTTCTAATGTTCCCGTGAGGAATGAATCAATGATGAAATGATGTATGAAATGAATCATATATGAACTGCGGATATGAAATCAAATGATCGTACGGCACGCGCGGAACGCATTTTACTGCCTTTTCTTTCGTCGTACATCCCAAACAGCAACATAGGTTTTGACGACAACGCGTCGTCCGGAGCATGTAACAACGAACCGTTCGTATCCATCAAGTTACAGGATAGTTCGCCCGTAATCTACAACGTGAAAAAGTCATATTTTGAAGTGACGTTGCCGTTGCCTTTGCGTTGCCGTTGCGTTGCCGTATAGTCTTTGTTTCATAGTGATCACTTCAAACCCAACCCTTAATAGGCCATATTCGTATTTTCAGTATTGCGCTGGAACTAGCATGCAATGGAGGCTAATGCGGAGGAATCTTTTCTAATGCAAACACTTTTTAATATATTCACCCGCACTAACCTCCATTGGAATCCAGTTCCAGCCCAATACTGAGAATACGAATATGATTTATTGCGCTGAATGAAGTTTGATGAAACGGAATGTAGAATTTTCGCCCATTTGATTCCTGCTACGATCAGTCCACAGAACATAGAAAAGGCCTAGGACTCTATCAAAATGCTCCCTTGAAATTTGAAAGGTCTAATTTTGTTTCCGTGTCAGCGAAAACCTTTGATAATTTACTCTATCTGTATGTAGTAATTTCATTTGCAATACAATTCCGATCAACATTTCATCATCCAGAAAATTAACGGGCAACGATCGATGACGTTAAAACGTTGATGCGTATGGCAGTTTCTTTAATCCTTAATTTTCTTGCTAAGTTGTTATTTTTGTTATGATTTTGATTTCGAAATCGGGAAACATCTACATGCCATTGGGTTAAAAAACTACATTCCATTATTTTGAACACACTACTACGACTTTTAAGGCTAAGATGTGGCCACTTTTGGCTCTTCATCATTGTCGTTGCTTCCTAGGTCTTCTCCTTCTTCTCCACTCTCCCCGCTTCCACTTTCTCCGCTTTCCTCCTCGTCTCCACTCTCCGCACTGCCTCCTTTGCTGCCCTCAGCACTTGACTCGTTCCCAGATTGCTCTAATTCAGTATGATCATTTCCGCTCTCCCCAGACCCACTGTCAGCACTACCGCTGGCTTCACTTACAACATCAGTACTCCCTGGAAGGTAGGCCATTATAAAATAGGTTAATTAAATATACTTTTGAATGGATGCATTTACTTCTTTCTTAATTATTTCTTTATTTATTGGAAAGCTTTTCGCTGCATTAGTAATTTTGCAAAACGGTTCATCTGTTTTTGCCCAATCATATCGCACAGATCCAACTTGAATCGAGACGCCAGAGTATATCCTAGACCAAGAGAACTTGCCTAGACGTAGGGAATAAGGGAAAACTTTAAAGGATCAAAATCATGCAGGGAACAAGTTCAGAATTTCTACCAAGTATTAGGGAACACAATTAAACGTAAGCAAACAGCTCAGCACTCAACGTCGTTACCAGGGCTTTTCACCGCTGAGGGTGCCCGTCCTACTGTCGGCGGTGAAAGCCCTATAACCTTTTCTAACAATGAGACATTTTTCCATGGATATTTTTAAGTAGTAGATCAGGTCAAAAATTTCTAGAATCTCGGAAAATTTTTTTGATGTACCTTCGAAATATTGTGCCGTGCCATTATTCCCCTCTGTATTGTTCTCACTGTAAATTTCAATTTCTGTGGTGTTGTTTTCAACTTGTTCGTTTCCTTCATATTCTACGTATTCCTCCTCCACGTTTTCCTCGAGATTAGGATGAAATCTTTGAATTAACGGCATTATGCCCTCTGGGTTTGGTTTAGGTGCTGCAAGATAAGTTTAGAGATCACGTCTTTTTTTTTTTCAAAGTTAAAGAAATACAATAAAGATAAAAAGTCCCAGGCAAACCGCTTCACCATTTGCTTCAACATCCGTTCGATTTTGTTGAACGATGTTGAACGATATTGACAACTGGAGTGGGCAAACAGTTTCAACACATTCAACAAAGCTTCACGGAGGCATGCATTCAGTCCCAAGCTGCAGCCAGCGGTTGTTCCTATGAATACCGACATAAATACGTCATTGAGAGACCGATAGTGCGCACGCGCATACGAAACAATGTTGAAAGAGGGGAGCAAACGGCTTCAACTTCATTCAACGTTCGCGAAAACAAAAGAAATGTTGAATGGTTGTTGAAGCAAAATTATTATTTTTTTTTTCAACTTTCGTTTTCATAAAATATTGTCGTTCTATGTATAAAAGTTATATGTTTTTGGAAAGCTTATTTTCATAGCTTTAAAATGATGTATTTTTTTCCTCCTAACTGAAAATACTTTTGGAGAAAAAAAACATTTTTTTGTGATGACTGACTTTGCCTGGAAATTCCTGGAAATTCCAAAATCGAAAAAGAGTTAAATGCTTTTAAGGACGGTGCCTGCTAACTCAAAGGTATTTTGCCCCAGTCTATGATTATGCGGGAAATGTAGATCTTAACTAGTGTTATTGAAATGGAAAAAAGAAAATTTGGGGTAACCACACATTTTTCAAAGATAATACAAGAACAATATTTGTAAAAAGCTTTAAAATACCAAGCTATGTGTGGCATTCTTTCTCAAATTGAAGCTTAATAATCTCTGAAAAATGCCCCCAATTTTCTTTTTGGATACCAATAGTCCTTACTAAGATCTACTTTCTCTGAATAATTTCAAACCGCGCAAAAATATCCCTGTATCAATGAGCATCACTGGTAGGAAATCCGAGTATCTTGAGATGCGCAGAACGTATGTGCAATAACGATAACACCGTCCTTAAACTCATTCAACATCGATTCAACTTCGTTTCAGTATGTTTCAACTCGATTGAAAGAGGATGGGGGGGGGGGGGGGTGGAGGAACGGTTTTAACATCGCTGTTAAACAAAATCGAATGGATGTTAAAGCAAATGTTGGAGCCGATTATATTGCCCGGCCATAATACTTGAATGATGGTAATACCATGCTAAGCCAGGGTTAATGTTTCAGTGCAATACTGAGTTAAAGAGCCAAAGAAATCTAACGGGAGGTTTGGTTAAAAGTAAGTAGTCTGCTCCCTCAAAATCCGATACTTCCAGGAAATGGCTTTGTCTTCATTTTTTAGGCAACTGTCCAATTTTCCTTAATTTGGTACCCATTTCAAAAATAGTTTAGATACTTTCTAGCAGCCAATCACATGTTAAGAAATACAATAGAGCTGATCAATGGCCAGTCGCTCATATACCATGATGGCTAAGCCAGTCAAAACTCTGTAATTTTATCATCCAATCATCTAGTTTTTAATGACAAGATCAACTTCATAGTTATACCATAGCATATGTTCCAACGCACGCTCTATGGAATAATTGTTAAATAGATAACTTAAGTTACCAAAACTGATGTCGCCTCTCTTCACATACGCCACTGTTGGGTTGGTATGGTGCGTCTCCATAGGAGCGTCCTTTGGCTCACACCACTGTGGATTGGTACAAAATACTGAGAAGCATTTTCCCGCCATCATCATGGCCACGTGACATTTGTCGTTAGAACAGCATCTCTTGATGCATGACGTAATATCCCTGACACCTTTGTGGTGAGTTAGCTTGCCGGATAACATTCCTGCCCTAAGAACTGTTTTGTTTCTTATCTCACCATCCAGTCGGCAGATCTCTTCTTTGTTTTGTTCGGTTGTCATGGTAGGAGTCCCATCTAGAACCAAAATGCGATTGAACCATTAGTTTTTCAAGACGGAAGGAACACTTTAGCCTTTGCAGCAGACGCAAGAAATCAAATCCGCACTACATGTCGCAAAGCAAATATATGCAGTCGCCCCAAGGAACAATTATTGGATATGACCCTTGCCTCTGATTGGATAAGCGCGAGGCCTAGGGTGGTAGTAGTAAAGGAGGAGAGAGAGTGGAGAATAGATTACATTTTACGGGTGTTGCGGGAGTTGTGGGTTCGAATCCTACCTTGGACTCTAATATTTCAGTGGTCCTTTCGCCTGTCGCCAAGCAATGTATTTCCCATCTTTCGCATGGGTGTATTTAACAATTAGACCTGTGGCCCTTGAGGGCGAAGGGTCTAATTTTTTTATTATCACTCAACTAGTCAGACAGAAAAGGCAATAATTAAGTTAGCAAATGCAAATAGAAAATAGATTTATTTGGGAATAAAACAAAAGAAAGCGTCAGGCTTTTCGATACTCGAGGACTATTACAAATACTCCTCTAGTAGCGTAGCCAATCAAAATGCAGCATTTGCATTAGTCCACTAGTTGAGTGATACTAATACACATTAGACGTACTTGTATTGCAATCATTTTGTAATCATTCTGTTATTACATTTTCGTTGCCCAATGACTTGGAATTATTGGGCAACGAAAATATGAAAAAATGATTTAACGCTCGAGTGCGGCCGAACACTACTGTGAAGTTATTATGCCCAATTATTCCATCAGAGATCAACACTAGCGTTGGAATTGGGCCCACACAAGGCCAGACATAAACTCGGACCAGGGTGGGATTTGACCCCACGACCTTCGAATTTGATCAACGTTGCTCTAACGACTGAGCTATAAGGCCAGAACGGGAGCAGGCCGTGGGTATGTGAGTTGTTATTCACAAGGACAAGTTCGGCTCGGTCCACAAGCCTAATCGTTAGTTGTTGTCCTTCAGTAGCATATTGATAGTAATGATTTCAAATTCAAGTGAGGCCTAAAAAGTAGTACGTAGTGTTTGGCCTCACTCGAACTTGAAATCATTACTATCAATATGCTACTCAAGGACAACAACCACTAACATCGTTTTTGTTTATTAAACCAAATATTTAATGGGTTTCTCGTAGTTGTCGTCAACGCCTTTGATAATTGTCCCTAATAATTTAATGATACCTTGGCTTCTTGTCAGTTACCGCAACACTCCACGGTTATCGCCCATTATTCAGCTGACTTTCGTAGCAAGCAACAGACAGTGAGGATCTAGTATAAATCGTTTCGTTGTCTAGTCAACCGAGTATCGCGTTTCTGATTGGCCGATGACGAATGCACAAATAGATTACAGAGAGTAATAGAGGTTTTTGAGGGAAATGTGGAAGTTGCAATGGAAAGACACCGATGTAGGAGTAATTTTATTGACCATAATAAATAAACAAAAAATTGTACGATTTTATTCGTGCATTTGTTGACTTATGGTCACTCGTGATGTCGGAAGTTCGCAAGTTGTACGAGCCGTAGGTTCGTAAATCGTTGCTATAAATCACGAGATGCACTCGTGATCATACGACTTCTTACAATTGTTTCTTCTACTTGATGCTGAAAATTTAACTTACCGTCTCTGAGCTTCACACCAAACTGTCGCCTGACGATGTATTGAATTGACCTTTCAAAAGTGTCATTAGCGCGCATAGCTCCCTCATCCGGGATACTTCGGCAGCTCCTTTCACTGTTACACCTAACAAGGAAACACGACCGACCGAACATATAGGCCAAGTCACACGAAGGGTCCTCGCAGCACAGCCGGGTACATATATGGGGGTTTGCCACTCGCCCTACGTCTGTGAAGCGCCCCGCATTTGGGCCATCCAAAAGAAGGGACTTGGTGTAGAGTTTGCTTTGAATGCACTGTAAGTGGTGAG
>NC_090896.1:45061004-45066004 GCF_036669925.1 Montipora capricornis
ACGAGTCGAAATACGTCCTGCAGCCTCTAATGGCAGACAACCCTAAGGATGCGAGAGCGCGTTACGTCACTGATGTTAATTTGGGACAGTTCTAAAGGCCTATTCAACTCATCGAGGAAAATGTTCCATAAAAATCGCCACGTTTCTTTTCGAGAATCCATTTTATGGACAGCCACATAAATAAAGTTCATTCACCCACTATTGGACTTGATGGGTTTTTGGGACCCTTCATTTTTCCCTTCAGATCCGACGTGTTGTCACATACAATAGGGAGCTTACGAAACGAGGACAACGACGGCTACGAGGATTTCATTTAAAAATACGAGTTCGCGTTATTCATATCACTATGAAACTATTTCATGTAGTTCCGCGTTTAAAATGTGTAGTAACTGTCGAGGAATTAAACTGGTATGAGTGAGTTGGAAAGGTAGAGAGAGAACTGAAAATTCATCGTCATGTGCTAACGTCCTCCACAGAACCTTGAATTTGGTCATTTCACGTCGTCATTTAGGAGATGACGGCAAAGAAATGTACAAATGTGTAAAACGCACGTGCAGAGCGTGCAGAGCCATTATTTTTGCTCACTAAACCTATTGTTTTGTAGCGTTGTCGTTGCTGTCGGCGTCGTCGTTTCGTAAGCTCCCTAATTTTTCTCTCTCTACGCTTCCAACCAACTCATACAAGTTTAATTCCTCGATAGTTACTACACATTTTTAACGCGAAACGACAAGAAATAGTTTCGTAGTGATACGAATAACGCGAATTCGTATTTTTAAATGAAGTCCTCGTAGCCGTCGTCGTCCTCGTTTCGTAAGCTCCCTAATATAAATAGACAAGGCGTGTGCATCTGTTGTGGTTTAATTTTGTGTCTGGTTTGAATTTTGTTTAATCCGGTTCATTTTTCTTCAAACCAGTTTAAAATCTTTTAAACTGGTTTTTTAATCAACTGTCTAAAAAAGGGAATTTTCTTGGTTTTTTAGGGGGTCTAAAAAAGAACTACATATCTACTCACCTAACCCTCCCTGAAACTCTCCAATACATCTATCCTATCCTACCATTCTTCAAACTTCACCAAACCCCGTTGAAGTCCTGAAAATTTCAGGCTTCTCCAAGCAATTGCTAAAATTGCTTACATAACTGCGAGGATCATAGCTTTACTTCAAGAGTGACCATGTTTGGAGAAGTACAATGAGTTATTTTTCCTACAACATTAAACCTGTGCAGCGCTACTGATCTTACTTTCGATTATTTCAAAGAAATGTCCTTTCCATTCGGCTCGTAAATAGGCTATTCTGCAAAATGAGTAATTTCCTTTCCAGATAAATTGTAGATTATTAATATAATTGTAACAGTACAAGTAATATCATTGTTGCGTTTGATGGTAACGTAGTTACGTTCCAGTTGTATACTGCTCTATTTAGTTGAAAATCTCAGACGAATTCGAATGTTTATGAACCTTGAATTATACAAGTTATATTGTCAAAGGAATGATTAAAGAATATCACTGTTTTTTTCCATTATGAAAAGTAGTCCTACTTGTGAAAGACAGAAAAGGGTTTAGATCTGACGAAGGGCTAACACTCAAAACGACAGCTTTCAAATTTCTCTACAGTGGTCAATTTACCATATCAACTCAGATGATAAACCCTAAGCTTTTCTTTATTTCACTTCCCCACTTACACAGCACCACTGTTAGAGCTTCTTTACAAACTAAACCTCTTTATCCTACATGTGAAAGAATGCTTTCACTTTTACCAACCATGAACCGATATTCTTAATCCAAAAACCAAGACAAGGGTTGTTTTAGACTAAACAATGCAAATAAGTTATTACTCCAATCACTACAATACGTACCAATCCCTTACCTGGAATGCAGGGTCTGACACTTGCCGACCGCACACTCACCTTAATGATTAGTGTTGAGCCCGTTTCAAACGTCGAACTTTACATGTGCCGAATCTAATGCAAATGAGCGAAAACGATAGATTTTTCTCATTTGTATTAAGCCACCGCTACACGAGCGATTGATTGCTCGCGCTGGTGATGCAATTTTTTCAAACTTTGTCGCGTCGCCAGCGCCCGATAAAAATCACACGTGTAGCCACCCTCGAGCTGGCGACGCAACAGGTGAAAAAGTCGCAAGAAAAAAGTCGCCAGAGTTGAAACTTTCTAGACAAAAGCGCAGAGATAGTTGCCCGCGTAGCCACTCTGCAACTTTTAGCCCGAGCTTACGACACGACTAAAGGGTATTTAGCCAATGAAATTAAAGGAGGAATATTTGTTTTTAGTATAAACACACAGGTGATTATACAAAATCGCGCGCTCTCATTGGCTCGCTATCTCGGATTATCAGCCGATAATCACCTCGACGGACAAAATGGCTGCCAGTAGTCGTTTTGCCACTATAAGTGAAGATGATTTCGCGTTGAAATGTTGTTTATTTCTCTTTTTTGAAATAATCACCTGTGTATTTATACTAAAACAATTATTCGCCTCAGGTTCAGTGATTATCGGTGAATATTCACCTCGACTTCGTCTCGGTGAATATTCACCGATAATCACTTCGCCTTCGGCGAATAAGTGTTAATTAGTATCACTCAACTTGTGGACTAATGCGAATCCTGCATTTTGATTGGCTACGCTACTAGATGGCTATTAGTAATAGTCCTCGAGTATCGAAAAGCGTGACGCTTTCTTTCGTTTTATCCCAGCCAAATAAATATTTCTTCAACTTCCATTCGCTAACTGTATTATTGCCTTTTCTGTCCAACTAGTTGGGTGATACTAAAACAATTAGACACTTCGCCCTCAAGGGCCACGGGTCAATAGCTCAGGTCTCCTGAAGTATGCGATTCGCGTGGCCTATGATTTGTCGCCGTGATTTGTCACAAGTGTAGCCACCTTTGCGCGCAGGCGACGCGACAAAATTTGAAAAAAAATCGCATCAGCAGTGCGGGCAAAATATCGCTCGTGTAGCCGCGGCTTTAGATTCGGCACATTAGTTCGACGTTTGAAAGGGGCCTTAAGCTCTCAATTAGCTTTACGCACTTATTTAAAATGATTAGCATTTCAGGAGGAGTATGACAACTGCAGACTGCCTACAAATTACACTGATAGACAGAATTTAAGTCTATGAAACACCCATTTCAAATAGCGCTGAGAAGCAGTATTTAAGTCTATGCACCATTTCAAAACGATTAGCTTTTACAGTGACTTAAGGGTTAGCAATCTTTATCATAACTGTCAGTTGCTATGTACATAAATATGAGTACGGAGTTTAATGCAAAAACCCCACGGTAAGAGTAAGAGCAGTCGAAAGCAGTTGGAAGAGAAAGGTGCTGGAAATGAAGAGTCGTAAATCAACGGTAAACCAATTTGTCGTCGGTGCAGAGATGTGTGGATGAGAAAGAAGCATAGACGGAGAGCCGAAAGAAATCAATGATAAAACTCCTTTTTCGGCCAGTTTACTGAAACAGTTGGGTGTTGCAGTGCTTTAGAGAAGAGAATGAGAGAACTTTGTTAAAGAAAAGACAACGTTTCGTTGCAGACAAGAAAGAACTTTGGTTCGCAGTTTGGATAAGAACAGTTTAAAGGAGCAATATACTACTGATACTAGACGACTAAAGAACTGTATATAATTGTAAATATTGAGTTCGTATAGCACATTAATCGGTATGTTAAGTGTTATGAAACTTAGTAGCTTCAGAAAAGATCTATCTAGTAGTAAAATAATTTAGTATTAGAACATTTCTTTTTGTATTTTAAGTAACTTAGACTTGCATTTTCGTAGCTTTGTAATAAATATTCATTAGTGTTTTATAAATGTTCTGTGTTGCGGGTTCGAGAGAAGGGGCTTGTGTTAGCTTATATTTGTTTTCCTTTCTCATTTTCTTTACTCCCCTCGTCGCTGCGCCAGGGGAAGACGAACGTCATAGCAATTCGCCCTTTTATAGATTCCCATTTTTAGTAATTATTCGCCCTTTAAAGGGTAACTCCGGGGTAAAATTGAAGTTATGTTTGGCCTCTGTCCCATGTCTTAATTTTTGATAACATCATTCCCATATCGTTTCATTCAAATTAAATATTGTACCTGAAAGACGACCGAAAATGCAAATAGAAATCCGCCATTTTGGAGAAAATTTGAGCCGCGGTCAGTGGTCAGCAGCTCGTGATGACGTAGAATCGTCAAATTCACTTTCCGCGGTGTTTTATAAAAGGCTGCTTCTTCATTCTTCAACTTTGCTTAAATTATAATTCCTGTCGTTGTATCTGTATCTTCGACTGTACTTTGATTGTTTCAAGCGAAATAGTGAGCTGTTGTGTACCTAGTTGCCATAATTATTAAAAACGGGAACACACGTATACGGTGATCTGACTTACTACAGGATCGCACAAGACAATCGCGCCAAGGCATGGCTCGACAGAATCAGACGGAAGAAAATGCCACCACTTGAAAACAGCTACGTCTGGAGCGATCATTTCATGCGAAGCTGTTTCGAGATAGATTTCCGGGAAAAATTAACACGGGAAAAATCTAGGAGGGTCTTGAAGGATGATGCTATTCCATCCTCGTTTAGCTACGACCCCGAAGCGAGGAAGCCGCGGTTATCAAGGGAACATTGCATTCAGCGTTAGTGCTTATCAGTTTGCTTTGTTTTTACTATGAATCAAATAAATTTGCCCACTTACATGTCGATGTTTGCACACGCTTTGAACTGAGGGGATCGCGCGACCCGATGTATAAACAATTGTTTCATGGTGACAAAATTTCAGTGTACATCCGCCCAGTTGCAGATTCCGACTGGGTTTGGTAACCCAGTAACAAGTTTGATACAATTCCCTTACCACCAATGCAAGACGTCCTTGTAGATGAAAAAATGGATCTACATGATAATGGTGAGAATAACAATGATGATGAAGATTTAGATCCCCATTGGCCATTACCAGATGATAAAAAATAGTTATCCACTGATGAGATAGTGTTATCTGAACATGAATTT
>NC_090896.1:45071004-45083504 GCF_036669925.1 Montipora capricornis
CCAAGTTTTAAGCTTTTCATGAAAAAAATCTTTTGCCCTTCTTCTTGTCACTCGAAAATTCAAATTCCAGATCATCTTTTAAAGCTAGTTCATCTTTTAAAGCTAGTTCTTTATGCCTTTTCGGCGAATGCAGCGCGAATTAAAAGACAAACTTCGATGAAGACGAAGTTGTTTTGCTCAAACAGAAGAAACCAACTGAATGTGGAAGACGTACGTTCAGCCAATCAGGAGCGAGAATTTTTGGCGCTCGACCAATCGTGAGCGAGTAATTTTGCTCTCTTCTCAAGCAAAATTAAGAAAAAATACCCTCTTCATTGACCAATCAGTATTCAGTAATTTTGCCCTCTTTGTTATTATGATGCAAATCAGTTTGAATTCTCGGAAAACGAAGGCTTACCGGAAATATTAATTACTGCTGGATTTCTAGGAATATGTGGTTGTTCTAGGAAGTTTGTTGAGATAAACTTGAAAACTGAAACTGTCTTGAAAATTCACGCAGAGCCAGGCACAGTTTTACTTCAGGGGATCAGAGATGTATTCTTAAAAAATGGAAAACGGTAAGGATCTAGAAGGTTGTATTCTTTTATGGCGCGGTCGATTCTCAGAAAGGAGTTTAAAGTTGAAACACTTTATGATGTTCTTGTTGCGGCGAACCTGAAGAAAGATTTGTTTAAACTTAGTCCACGGCTGAGACCTCGCAAGGTTAAAGTTTCTGTTAAACAAGTTCAGTTTTAACGAAACAGCCAACTAGTATCTTAGGTGAAAATATTCGCCTTGAAGTTCGTAAGAAAAGATACACAAAGAAACTCAGACTCAGTCACAAATATCAAGAAGCTTGTATTTTCACGTGCTTTCATTCAATTCCAGTTCGAAATCGTAGTAGAGTCAAATTATTTGGTTACAATTTTCTCTGTATGCTATAAGGAACTTTGTGATATCCCTATAAAGCTTTATAGATTTAGGAAAGCAGGAAGGGCAAGTCTAGGAAAAAATTTCGCATTTCTGCAGCTAGCCGACACTCGAAACCCATTTCCCTCTATTGGTTATGTGTTCACAACTTACTAAAATTGTACACATTTTAAATCAGTGGAATTAGATTTGGGCAGACTGTGGCCGTGTTATTTTAGGAAAAGATTGGTTCAGATTCTGTATATTTAATCCCTCAGTTTGCAAACTGTCTGAACATAAACGCTTGTGTTCTTTGCTTGAATTGCCGTCGAGACCGGGTGTCTAGAAAACGAAGACTCCTTAGACCATAAGGAAGAAAAGTAACCAAAAACCCTCAATCTGGCTAACCCTATGCCTAAAAACCAACTTTAGGCATAGCTAGGCCTAGGGTTAGCCAAATTTAGGGTTTTTGGATCACTTTCTTCGTTTTCGAGTCTTAGGGCCTTAGGGCTCTTTGTTTTCAAGACACCCGTCGATACCTTACGGCCTTACGGAAAGCATACCACCAAAAACCGTCGTTCCGCAAATGCTGCTCAATAGGAACTTTTCTATCCGTAATGCTTACACTGAAACTATTTCTATTAATTTGCAATATTTTTGTAGAGATACGATGGTATTTATTGTGTTCAATGGCCGACGTTTCAGGCGTCACTTCTCTTTACCAAGGAGGCATCAAAGTCTCTCAAAGAACGGATAGAATCAGTGAGCTAGCTCAGCATATCTTTAAATCCCTGCGAATTTAAACCTCTGCATTTAATAATATAATTTGCAATCGTATGATATCGATTTGAAGAAATAAGTCATGAATTTAATCGGATAAATAGCCATTCTTCAAGTTTCAACGAATGAAAAACGAAGTTGTATTAATATTTTGTGAAAGATGAATATGAATGTGTTCAGTATTATGCCTGTCGCAAAAGTTTTGGGTTAAAGCCCATTTCTCTTCAGAGGGAATTCATAATCTATTTAGTTTTCAATAAGAAGTAGAAAGATCGTAACTTCCTTGCTTCGCATAATGCATTGTCTTTGTTGGAGGGTGAGAAATTTCGTGAGGATCTGTTTCCGATTTTGCTTGCAGACTTCCTCCCTGTTTTCCAATTCATGTCTCCTGGCGTTCTCAAAGCGTTATTTTTCTTGCGATTATCACGGTAAAAACCGCAACTTGTTTACTGAATTAGTCAGTTTCATGGAGAGTTCGTCATTCATTAAGTTCTACTGGTCTAACATTCGTTTGCGGAGCTCAGAAATTGTATTCATCCCCTTATATTTCATGGATAGTTTAATTTAGTTGAGCGGAATCATTCTTCCAATGCCGTGACCAAAATGTTATGCATAATTGTTTTCGGTGTGTGGGAATAGATGGTGTCACGGTGCTTGGCATTCTAATTTCCGAGAACGAAGATACAAAGCTGATTTACAATTGAACGGATGAAATTTGAAAAGTTGAATACTACTTCCTTACGGAAAAATAAGCGAGCACGGACCCACAAGCTGTTTCTTTGTTAAGTACTGAGGTAGATAAATCACAGTATTTTATGCTCACTACGTGAGGTTGGTTTTAAAAATGGACATGTGTGTAATCCAATCCATGACATGCATACAGCAATCTGTCGAACAAACAAAACAAACAAACAAAACAAGAAAAAAGAAAAGAAACCCTCTCAGAGAGACCTGCCGAAGCAACTCCCATTTTAAATCTTAAAGGGGCTAGGTCACGCTATTTTTGGGTAATTTTGTTTAATTTTGTTAATTATGAGCTCTAAACGTCAAATTGGCAGAGAAAGAATCTTTCATTTGCAAAATCACGGCCACATAACAACTGAGAATGCTTTTCCAGCTTTGTAAATGACATTTTGATATAGACTGATATAAGTTTGAAAAAAAGAGGGCCGACGTTTTTCAAATTTACCCAAATTCAATCCATTTCAATCCTCTCCAGTTTTGTCCATCCATGTCCCTTCTTGGCTTCCCTGTGTTTTGTTAGAGTTCTTCTATAGTTTTGAACAGTTATTTTGATATTTTAGTTAATTCTATGACCATTCGATCAGTGCTGAAAATGCCTAAAATAGCGTGACCTAGCCCCTTTAATCCAAGTGAAAATTAGTTCAGATACTTATCGCGTCACGCACTAACAACATATCACATGGGACCTGCAGAGGCTTGTTTTTCCTTTAACCCATGCGGGAATAAGGAATCTTTTACCAAGGCATTTGCTTTGTGCAAGAGGGCCCAGTTTCCTTGCCTTTTTGGTGCATGGTCAAAATCATTTGCTTATAGGAATGCAAATCATTATTTTACAGGACTCGAAATTGCGACCAATACGGTCGCCAATGCGACTAAAACTTCCTCCTTGGCGACTAAAAATTCTCCTTTAGTTGCCAACTTGGCGAGTTCATTTCTGAATAAAGAGTGAATAAATTTATAAGCGTTAAGAAGCATCAGCGATTACCTTGCTGCGAAAAAATGTGGATCAAATCAAATTAATATGTTAGCTTTCAAATTTCAACCCGACGCCGCTACCGGCGGTGTTACTTCGGTGTGAATCGTGAGGGCAGCATTTTACAGGAAGACCAAATTTGTTTCTATTTCGCTCGTGTAACCTACAAGATGTCAGCTAGCACCGACTTCGGTAGTTTTATTAGCTTTCTTTACATTTTGCTAGCGCATTGAGCATGTGGTAAGATTGTCATGCAGTGAGTGTTAATGGAAAGTTTGGAATTTGTGTTCCTGCCTTTGGGGATCCTACACCTTCTGGCACACTTGAATTTATGTATTGGCCACTTATGTTTCTCAGTTAGTCGCCAAGAGGCGATATATGGTATATTTTTGACGGTACCGTTTGAAAAAATTTCCACAGGTGATGTTTTAATGCAGGAGATGTCAACATTTCGGCCCTGAATCTGCCTTATGGGTACGTACACCACAGTTATTCTGGATTAAAAGTAATTAAAATGTGTCTTTTTTCTCTTTGGCTTATTGAAAAGCAGTCCAAAAAAATCACACACACACAAAACATAAAAAGCCGAAATTTGATCGGGGACTTAAACTGGTTTCGAAACGTTGTTTTCGTCCGTCATTTTGCTTTGGACGCCTCTTGATAATCATGGTCGACTTGTTCCGTTTTCTGATTGCCACACGCAGCGTAGCGTAACAAGACCGAGCGAGAGTCGTGTTACACGATAAAACTCTTGTTTTTATCACCACTGCAAGCGTTGCAGAAGTAGAAGGCGGTTCTATTTTTTCATGAAACTTGTCTCACAGCGGAAGTTCAAGAAGGTTTCATGAAACCAGCCATGTTACACGGTGCAAAGCCAGCTGAAACTTGTTTTGTAGGGCCATTTCGTTTCAGCTAATGCAAGAGTCAATGTAAAACCCCACTCCACCCCGGGACAAGGTGGGGATTTGTTACAGACCTAATTTCAAATATTAACAAATTCCCCTCACCGTGGGGAAGCTGTCCACCTACCAAAGTCCTCAAATGCCCCACTATGTGGGGCCTCCCTTACCTGAAATGTTCTGTATTAGGAGCCTGAAAAACGAGAACAATAAAGCACAGTTCTATCCAATAATCAATCAATCAACTTTATTTAAACACGGTAAATGGCTCAGCAAGCTGGTTTTCAGGCATGCCGTGTAACAATTACAAATTATAAAAATTAAAACTGGTGATTAACTAACAATAAATTGGCAGTTAATACAATGACTTAATGAATTAATTAATAACTCTTAGTTCGTATGATAAGCAAGACTAATAATACTAGTAAACATAGTAAAAATTTAAAATGCAATATAATAACAAGAAGTGAGTCGTCGAAGAAGTAGGATAAAACATAATTAAAGTTATATCCAAGGATATCGCGAGTTTGAAGCAAGTAAGATCCCCTATCTCACGTGTTTGATTTGAGAGCTGGTCCCAAGCCATTGCACCCCGATAAGAGAATGAACGCTTTAGGTAATTTGTTTTAGGTAATGGTATTTGGAGATCGTGGTTGGAACCCCTTTGTACCTGCTCGTAAAACAGGGCAAAAAATAAAGAGCAGGTGGTGACCAAAACTGAAAGTATACATCTTAAGTTGTAGATGCTGTGCACTGCTCCACTCTTAGAGAGTAGATTGCTTAGATTTCAATTGCAAATTACTAGATTTAAATAACAAAAGCATTCACCTCTCGAGGATCCTTAAAGGAAAAGCACACGAGTTGATGTTTGCGATGAAGCGGCTCACGACAAATCCCCACCCAAACCCCTAATTAACCTGGGGGCGGTGCAATACAGATGTTACCCAATCCCCCACAACCTCGGGGGTACGATTTCCCTCAAATCTCTTTCTTTTCCCCACTAATCCCCACCTTGTCCTGGGGGTGGGGGAGGGGGGCGGGGGGCGGTGGGGATGTTGTCACGGGAACTGCTTTTTGAACCGGAACTCGAGTACACTTCATCTCCCATGATACCTCTGGGTCATACGCCATGTGCTCGAAGAGTCAGACATGTTTAGTTTGAAGTTGTTTGAATATTTTTTCCATCGAACGAAAAATATGGACTATGTCGACTTTGATTGACTTCTACCCGGACTCGTCAACATATGTAAGTTTTGTAGAATTATCGCACTCGTTGTTTTTGAAACCTATTTTTGACAGCTTTCATGAGATACACTCGTATCTGTTGCAGCGAATCTACTACTACAACAACAACATCTGAGATCGAAATAAAAGGCAGAGAAACCAGTAGAACCTGTGTACGTGAAACTGTTGTCGAATTTCGATATACACGGAGCTGGGATTGAGAGAATTGCAGGAGTGACTACAGGGGGTTTATATTGACTCCTGCATAAGTGTTTCAACGTTTAACAGTAAATTAATCGAGTTGGCGTGACAAGCGAAGGCATCTGACATGACAGGAATGACATTTAAGGAACATTTAACAAGAAGTGGTTGATCAATGTTGCAATTACTGACGTCGTGAAGTGGCGCAATAAAAGGCTAGACATTCAAAAGTAAAAATGGAAAATATTCGGACTCGCTGCTATGCATAAACAGCAGATGTCACATGAAGTTACGGAACCAGCTCGCTAAACCGCTGGTATAGTCGGGTTTTTCTGTTCCTTGAGCCCAGGCTAAGGACTAATTTGAGTACACTCTCTGTTTTTCAGGCCCAGGCTGGAGTATTCTTATTTTTCTTCGGATTTGAGACTGAAATATTCTTAGGAAACTATTTTTAGAGAACAGAATTTTTGTTTAACAACTTCATAGACGAGTATTATGTTGCACCGTGACCACACGGCTACATTTAGTGCTGTGTTATTGTTTAACTAGGTAGTTTTGCCTTTTAGAAAGGATGAATATGCCTAATTTTTTAGTGGTATTTTACAGATCTTCATCATGCAAAAAATATATTCTAAAAAAATCTCAACCTCAGGTACATTCTTAACATATTCTCTTAATTGCGGAAGTCGCAGCCTAAATATTCTTATTAAAAAAAAAAAAAAAAAAGAAAAGAAGACTGTAAAATTAAAATTATACAAGTGCAAAACAATTAACTTGGTTTTTCGAATTAAAGCAAAGCTTAGCTTTTGTAAGACTACTGAAACAGATATGTTACTAAAACATGGAATGACCTAAAAACACCAAAAATCAGACACCTAAAACCAGCAGCTACAAACAACTACTACCACCTCCAGAAATACTCTTTTTTATCACTTAGGTAGTTTGCTTATTGTCAATTTGGTGCGCACCTCTGTGATCGATTACACTTAGCCAGCGTCAAACAGTAAATGTTGTAATCTGATTTCACTGGTGTCTGATTCCATGTTCTGTACATTTATTTAAAAAAATATATCTTGTCGCAAAATTTCGATACATGTCCTTTAGTTGAAGGCTTCTTCCCCTAGATGTAAAATTGCCTATTTTCTTCAACCTTAAAGTAGTTTCCTCGCACATTTTTCATTTTGTCGCGTTTAGACCATTATTATTTGGTGTTCCTGCTACAGGAGCAGTCGTCTTTGTTTAAAATATGCGTCTTTATATTTTATATTTTTATATTTTATGAACTAAATTGAATATTCTCGGGTTCCACAGCGAGTAACGATGAAGGGTTTGATTTGATTCAGCCGTCGCTGATCCAGCAACTGAGGAAGATCTTAGATGAGTACCCAGATGACGGACAGATTCTCAAGGTAGGTGACTTTTAGCGGTCGATGAATGAGCCTCCCCTTAAAAAAAGTTGGGTATGAAAGTAAATAGTCCAAATGTCTAGGATTCAGCACTCAATAAGGGGCGTGCCGACGTCAACAAGTGTCACGTCATTTGTTGCTGTCCCTGAGTATGCTTGTCCCGTTTGGCACACGTTACTGTCAATATCTTTGAGGGACGATGTGGAGGACATCCCACGACACGCAATCAGGATAATTTATCCCCATCTGTCGTACAGTTAAGGGCTCCAAAAGCTTGACCTGCCAACACTCTTCGACAGACGACAGTCGTTGTGTCGCTCTTCTTACAAGGGTAATCTTGCCTCTAACAGCAAAATAAAGGGCCTGATACCGAAACCTGTAGGCCACAAATATAACTTTAGACGAGCTAGGAGTCTGCGTTTGTTTAAAGGTACAGCAAAGCGTTTTTCTCACAGCTTTGTACCCAGATGTGTGGCGATGTGGGACGATCACCCATAATCAATATCTTATTCTAGTTCATATAGAATTTTATGCTTGTATAGCCTTTAGCTAATAGATTTTTTTTTTTGTAAACTGGCGTTTTTCAATTTGTCAAATTTTATTTGTAAAATTGCCAATCATGTGCTTTAATAAACTATTTTATAATTTTTTTTATTTTTATTTTTAAAATGTCACCTCACCATTTCTGCTTACTTCACCATCACATTTGCAGGAGAATGGGAAGGTCATACAATATCCTCTTAACTTTAACCCTAAAAGAGATAAAAAGCAGAGACTCCAAACCAAACCTAAAAAAGCAACCAACACAATCGCCAACCCTATCGTTAAAAAAGGTGGTTTACACTTAGAATTAATGGGGCACTTCTTTCTGCACTAACCTAAAATGCCTATGACATAAAATGACCACAAGACACAACAAATCATGGAGAATATTGAATGTTGGGCTGCGGACAACGCCATCAACCTAATTTATTGAAGAAAAATCAAAGATCACGATTACCTGAACTGAAGAAAGAATCTATGAAAACGAGTAAGGGAACCAGGGTGGCCAGAAAAAAAACCTGCCACAAAAACCCGTAGGGGAAAAGGACAGGAAATCTGGGACGGGCCAGGCACAACTTACGTTCTCCGCCAGGACTATAAGCTAAGTAAAACTACAGACATAAATAGCTATCAAAAAATAGAGACAATAAATGAAACACAATAAACTACGAAGCATTCCTACAATAGCACGAAATAAGCTATCCATAATGAATAACCATAAATATGGATAAGAATGAATAAATAAATTACAATGAATTGCCAACTAATACTTAAAACTAGCTATGAACAGACTAACCAAAATAGAAAATTACAATAATCTCAAAGGATATTGCTAGAGCAAAATCTTTATAGAAACGGTTAAAAGATATTCAACAGCATGCTTTATGTATCTATTTTTGGATGAAGGACATCTCCACCCAGCATACATGTCCAACAAATCTTCTGATATGCGCCTGCAAGCCGGATTGGATGCCGCACCAGACCTCATACTGTGCATACCATACTTGGAAATGTCATCGACGAAGGGCTCAATAAACTTCTTGAATTCCCCTCTCAGAGTAGACACAGACACACCCTTTCCGACGTGAAAGTATTCCCTCGCTTTAGACTTAACTATACGACGAACAAGAGGAAACGATTTACTCGACTGTGGTAGAACCTTAAGAATCTTTTCAGTAATACTAACTGGACATGTAGACTTCCCAGACCTGGCAAGATAAGAGGTATGACCCTCCCGATTCTGATTATTTTTCCGCTTAGCAACAAAGATAGTCATGTGGTCGGTATTAACGATTACATCATGAAGGCGGAAGCTGTTAATTTCATCAATACGAAAAAACCCATAGAAATCTACTAACAATATGAACAAAAAACGAAGGACGGTAAGAGAATCATCCGAAATATGGAAATTGGCAATCGTCTGAATCGTGCCTACAGACAAAGGCTCTTTCGGACGAACAGGACGTGCCAATTTCCTTTTAGCGCCCTCTAGGGCTTATTTTACCAGGGGATGATTAAGAGGGCATAATTCCAGCCCAGACATCGAGTGGGCCCACTTAATGCCATACACATCGGCTGCTACAGGGGGTACACCCATATCGCTCCCAAAGCAATTGCTAGCAAGCTCCGTAATAAAAAACGCAATGTGCAAAGGCTTTGCTGGAATGACCGAGACGCCAATCTTCGAAGACACACACTCACGCCATTTCAACCAGCCTGTCTTGCACTTGGTTATGGTAGACGATGCCCGAAATCCCATCTGCAAATCAAGAAGATCAAGAACCAAACTGCGGAGCGATGGATCCTCCAAAACCGCTACTTCATTCCAAATGCCGGACATCAGAATGTCTGAAAGACAAATCAAAAAGTGAACGAAAAGAAAACAGGAAGCTGAAAAGCACAAGTACCAATAGAAGCTAATAGATCAGCAAAAGCGCCAAAACTAAGGGTCACTGCAGGCTAAGCAAACGACCAAATGGGCTCAACCGAAACCACCAACTCAGGCCAAATGTCGCCAGATCAGATTCAAAGCACATGCCAAAACAGGATAATATACACGCCAAATCAGGCTCGAAAACAAGCCAAATCAGACCCAAAATACACGCCAAAGCAGGCTCGAAAAACACGCTAAGTCAGGCTCGAAAAACACTCCAAATCAGGCTCAAAATACGCGCCAAATCAGGCTACTAATACTTGCCCCATTCTACATACACGCAGCAAAAAAGAGACAAGAAACACGAACGCGCCTATCCGTTCTCGCAAACTTTGCTGCGTAGATAAGGCAGCTGACCTAAAATCTAAGCGCAAAACCAGCGTTCTGAACTTCGGGCAACCACGAAAAACAGAAGGGCGAGACGTATATATCTGCTTCTGACCGGGCCCCTCCAGCAGTAGATCGTTAATTGCAGGCAGGGCAAACACATCCACGCGAACGACTTAAACCGAGAAAACCTTTCGCGTAAGGAAGGCCAAAAATAAGCCGACGGCCACTCCGGGACAATCAGAGTCCCGCTTCCAGAAGATGACTTGAGATGACGGACCGAGTCGACAATAAGGCGAACTGGGGGACACATCCAATCGTTTTCGGTGCTCCTGTGTTGAGCCAGGGCATCCATGCCACTGCATCTTGGGGAGGCAAACTTTGATTAAACCGTAGGAGCTGAGCGTTGTAATAGGTTACAAAACGGTCTGAAAAACCACCGAAACCAACGTCGTTTGCATCAGAAAAAATAACCGTTGACGAGTCCAGGGGAGGCCGAAGAGAATAGCTGTTAAACGAGTCAATGTTACAGTACCAGAATCTTAACTCCTCCAAGAAAGCCGCGGTAAAATGAAGGGTGCTTTCCCACGCCGATCGAGATTCGATCGCCAGGTACATTCACCGGGTGAATAGAAGTGATATCGCCCCTACCGCCAGAGCTACAGAAATTATAGAACCGGCGATCCTAGCTAATTCGCGATACGATGGTGACCGATTACCAATCACAGAGCCCAGAAGACTTTGAGCTCAGTTTGCACCTTAGCTTCCGGAGCTTGAAAAGTCATGGCAATAGCATTGATCACGAAACCCAGCCACTCGCCAACTATCATGGGATCCCAATAGGATTTATGCTTATTCACGAGGAAACCCGAAGAGTTTGAGTAACGGAGGCTGCCGCGGCGGAACACTTATCTAACTGACTTCCAAACCCATCATCGAGATAAACAAAACTGCTATGACTCATCAATCGCCAACGCTTGACTAACGGTCGCAAAAATTTGGTGAAGCAAAAGCAAGCGCCACTAAGGTCAAAAGGCAAAACTGCAAAAGAAAAATATCTCAGCACGCCATTGAACCGCCAAGAAAAATCGAGATAGGTCTAGTTCTTCGCACAGATATCCACATGGTGATACACTGACCTGAGGTCCCATGTAAAAAAAAAAAAAAAAACCAGTGCACTTCTTTCAGGACTTGAGATAGCGAACAAAGGTCTTCATATTTAAACTGAAAGCTCATCAGAAAGTTGTTAACATGTCTGAGATCGATGACTAACCCGAGCTTCTTCCCTTTAACTACTGACAATGGGTTAACAAAAAATGGCGGAACATTGCGCTCGACAATGCAATCTTTCTCTAAAAGTTCGCAGATGGCTTGCGATACAAATTCAGGACGCGGAAAAGCCGATGCATTATTAGCCAAAAAACATGGCGGAACGGAACGTGCAGAAAACAAATATCTGCTTAACTACGTAACGCAGATATTTTAGATATTACGTCTATCAGAATTGAGCGCGCATCTAACTACGGGTATTTCTGGTGCAGAAAATGCTGCCTGTAGCAAGTAGAAAGTCGCATGTTCAAAACTTCTGCCTTTCACTGCAATTTGTGTTATGCAGACCTCATTTGTTGCATCTGCCCGACAAGGTGTTACTCATATTACAGATTTAATATCACTGACTCTTTGCACCTCTCTTTGTCTACAGGAACTCATTCAAAATGCGGAAGATGCAGGTGCTACGAAGGTCAAATTTCTTCATGACAAAAACAGCTACGGAACAGCCCAGTTGTATGACGACTGTGAAGAACTCATAGAATGCCAGGTAAAAAAGTGTGTAATTCAACGGGAAGCCCAGGTAGATTGAAGGCAGGAAAATAAATCTCGTTAGGACACACTTTTAGAGAGTTCAAATGGGCTAGAAAACCTTGGGTGAACGCCTTTAAAGGTCCCACGAAAGCAATGTACTTTTGACCCATATCACCTGAAGCGGAAAAAAATATATCCAAGATGGTTTCGACTCCATGAAGACTAGAACCTTACAGTAGTTAATATTCTAATTACAAAACAATGTCTTGTAAAAAATGAGAACTAGAGAACACAAAAATAGACTAGATAAAATGTCAAAGCTAAATTATCAATTGGTATCAAATTATGCATTATAACAGAGCTAGCAAAGTCACGCAATTTCAGCCAAGCATTTTGCCTACGTCATCAGCATGCTCCATACTATTATGGACGCACGCTGATGACGAATTGAAGCCATTGAAATGCATGCCAGTAAGCTTTGAATGGGTTTGGAGAAAGCAAAATTTCATAAAATAATGTCAATGTTATAAAACAATTGGTTCCTGGTTAGCGTGCGTCTGTCGAGTTACCGATGCACTTGGAAATTGCTAATCACTCGAGAAACTAGAGTCGTTCTTGGTGATCGCATCGTGCGACTCTTACGCTGCTCTCATGCTTATCAACCTCCCACGTTCATCCATGGACGCACGCTGACTGTCAACCAATTGTTAATTATCCTCCTTTGAAGATACTACAATTCCAGCTCATTCATCTTAACAGGGTCCTGCTCTATATGCCCA
>NC_090896.1:45093504-45103504 GCF_036669925.1 Montipora capricornis
CGATACGTTCCTGAAGCTTCACCCGAGGAACCAGGGGCGAGGTTCAAGGACTTAGCAAGACTGAAGACAACGTTTCCGGATGTTTTCTCTTGCTATTTAGAAGAACAATTTCCTCTTGATGGTGGCACTATGTTCAGATTTCCTTTGAGGACCGAGGAAATGTCAAAGACGTCCCAGTTATCGTCCAAGCCGGTGACATTGACTGCAGTGGGAACAATGATGAAGGATCTGAAAAAGGAATTGTTTGAAGTCCTGCTTTTCGTCAATAATGTAAAGAAGATCACCCTATGTGAAATCAACAAGCAAAGTGGAAAAATAGAAAATCAGTACTCAGTGGAGGCAATTATGTCAGGAGAAGATGAAACCAAAAGGCAGGACTTTGCCAATCACATCAAACAAGTTGCACAGCTGATGAAAAGGGAGGATTTCACTCTAAGTGATATAAAAGCGAGAAAGGTCTCATATGTCTTAAACATTAGCGACAACATTGGAAGCAAAGAGAGGTGGTTAATAGTCCAGCAGATCGGCTTTGAGAAGGAAGTACCGGGGTGCATCAATAACGCCTTTAGGAGAGGTGATCTGAGCTTGCTCCCTCGAGGTGGCGTTGCTTGTCTTCTGGAGAGAACCTCTAGTGATGCTTACGAGAAATGCAAGAAGGCTTTTTGTATTCTTCCACTCCCTTTCGAAACAAACCTACCCGTCCACATCAATGGCCACTTTGCACTGGACCACGAAGCAAGGCGAAATTTGTGGCGAGACGAAGCTGGTGGATACCGCAGTGACTGGAACAATGTTTTACTGAGAGACGTGGTGGCTTCCTGTTATCTTACACTTTTAGTTGAAGTACGAGCATTTCTTCAGTTGCCTTCCTCTACTAAAATCGGCTCTTGCATTGTACAGTGTTCAGAAGCTGAGATTTTGCGCAGAGTTACAGCCTACGAGAAACTGTTCCCATTGAAACATGCTACAAATCCATATTGGAGAACCTTGGTGGATTCTCTTTATCAGAAACTAGACGCATGGAGGTTGAAAATTCTTCCTGTTGTCAGAAAACGTAAAAAAGATGCAGCGACTAAGCCATCTGTAGAGCTAACCTGGCTTCCATGCACTGGCCAAGGGAGTAACCAAGCATTCTTCAACAACCTTAGCAAGACCGGTCCATTTAGGAGGTTACCAACAAGTGATAAAGATGACAACCAGACTAAGAAACGAAACCTCTTCGAGGAAATTTTACTGGAGAGCGGCTTTAATTTGGCTGCTTCATCCATGTCACTGTATGACTCCTTACAGAGGTCAAACGTTTCATCTTGTACCATTTCTCCATCCTCTGTTATTGATTTCTACAAGTCGGTCAATTCTCAGTCACCTATGTGCAAGATTGGAAATATTCCTTGTTCAGTGAACGAGACACCGTTCAGGAATTCAATTGGGATAATTCTTGTGCTTTTATACTGCAAACAATTGGACGGATTTCTCGATCAGTTGTCAGGTCTACCTCTGCTTTTGACTGAAAATAACCACCTTCAGTTGTTTTCAAGCACACAGCCTACGTTTCTTTCTCGATTTCACGATCTGTTACCTGGCTCACCCCAAGTGTTTTTGCATGAGGAAGTTTGTCGACAGATTTTTACAGATCTGAATGTGTCAAAGTCACCCTTCCTGAAGCCTTTAGATATTGAAGGATTCGTCGCTAATCTACCCCAAACCTTACCTCAGGAATACTACGGAAATGAAGAGCCTGTGCAATGGTGTCCGAGCCAAGAGAGATTACCCAATCACAAATGGCTATCCAGAGTATGGCTTTTTCTCGGCTTGCAAACCGAACACATTCTTACTGATAACCAAGTCAATGAAGAATCGAAGATTGAAAGAATTAAAACTTCCTTACAACCTCTCGCCAATTGGAGTATTATCCCAGCATTTGAGTCAGGAATCGCCCAACGATTCAGTTACGTACGTTCTTCATTTTCACACAGTGCGCCTCCACGTGCCACAGAGCTACTATTTCCCTTGTGCCGCGCCTTGTCTATTCTTGATTGCAGCAGTCCAGATGCTACAAACGTAAATCTTGTTACAGTGTTAAAAAATCTTGGTGTTCCTGAACTCAACCATGTCCCACTTGTAAGCTCTAGTTCAGGGATTTATTTGCAATCATCCTCTACGAAAGTAGCTCTGGCTTGTTTGATGGTTTCATCCTTGAAAGCCCCGACGTCCCTACTTACGTGTCTGGACCAAAAGATTGCGAAAGACCCTTACTCACCTCAAAGGTTAGAGCCTGCAGACTGCAAAGAAATATTGCACTACTTTAGCAGAAGTGTGAGTTGCCTTGAACACTCGGACAGGAGAATGCTAAGGAAACTACCCCTTTACCGGACCACATATGGAGGCTGCATAAGACTCGAAGAACACCGTGATGTTAAAGTCTTACCATTTGGTATACCAAGGGAAGAATTTGAATTGCTCGAGAAAGTAGTGGATACCATATTTCTTGAATCCTGTGCAAGCCTGTCAGATCTTTTCGAGTTTATTGGTCTCGTGAGCCTATCGGTAGTTGATGTGTATTGCACGTATATTCTACCGAATTTAAACGTTTTCAGTAACAAGGCAAGAGAGGTACACCTGGAGTACGTCTTAAAGGTGCTGTTGTCAACTGCCTCATTGTCCGATGACGAAGAGCCTAGACTGCTGGAATCTTTGGGAACCACTCCATTTATTCCCTCTGCAGATGGTTGTCTTAAATGCGCACGTTTCTTTTTCGACCCAACTGAAGACGTTTTTTGTTCCATGCTGGAAGCGAAGAAATTTCCACCCCCACCATTTCATTCCCTGGAATGGTTGAAACTTTTGAGAAGGATTGGACTCGTCCATAAAGTCTCCCAAGATCACTTCAAGATATTTGCTGAGGAAGTAGCTAAAGAAGGAAAAGAGGCGCAGACTGAGAACACATACGAGAAATCCAAAGTTTTAGTTAAACATCTCATAGGAAGAGAAGATGTTGTGAAAGAAGGACTTCTGACAGCTGTCTGTGGCATCCCTTTTGTAGCCTGCGAACCTGTGCGCAAAGAACTTCAAGATTTGTGTCAACCATATGAAGCAGAGATGAATAGTCAGAATTCCTTCTGCCCCTTTAGAGGGTCAGTTCCCTCGGAATATGCAGAGATTGTGTGGTCAAGGGCGCATTTGCTTCCATGGTGGGCAGTTCCCTCACAGTATTCTCGCGAACTTGGGTGTCCACAGGGTGTAAAGAAGAAACACTACTTGGAACAATTCATTGAGCAATTACAAATTATGATAAATCCAACTGTAGAGTTAGTAGTTAACCACTGTCAAACTCTCTGCTTCCACCTTGAAAGACAGAGCGAGAGGAAAAGAAATTCTTCTTCTTCCAAGGTGAAAGAGATCATGGGAGAGAATTATACATTTTTACAAGACCACGTTCGACAAATCAATAGCAGTACAAAAGCGCAACTTACTTCAACACCCTTTATCTTAGTAGAGGAAGGAAGGAGACTTGTTTCACCAAAACAAGTGGTGCTTGAATTGTACGAGGACCTGGAGATTAAATCTTATCTCTACAGAGTTCCCCCAGAATTTGGAAGGTTTCATCCGTTATTCCAATTTCTTGGCTGTTGCAAGAATGTTCAAATGAGCCACTACGTTAGGGTTTTGGAAGAAGTGCATGGGAAGTGTAAAACCGCGAAACTGCATCCAAACGAAGTCTCCATATGCGAAAAAGCGTCGAAAGGCTTCTTTGAACTTCTGGAGAAAAACGAGGAAGTAGAGAATTTTCCAAAAGTACATCTTCTAGCAGTGATCCCGCGAGAGCTGAAAACTGCTAAGCTGGAAACTACACCGCTGACCTTACAAGAATCTTCAACATTGATCTTCAATGACGTCTCGCCGACCTATTATGACCGACTTCAGAAATTTAACCGATACTTTCTACTCGACCTTGAAGTCTTGAAATTTAGATGCAGTTCTTCCATGACAAACTACAAAGACGTATTAATGAAGCTACCTTCCGCAGTGCGACCCAAAATGCTCTCCTGTGTAGTCCGTGAAGAGCTTATAGATTGTCAGAGTGCAGCAACACCATCGTCTGAAGAGGTGAAATCACTCAAACAAAAGTTGTCTTCCCCAGAGTTCTTCTCTGGAGTTATCAGGTTGATCCGAGATGTCAATTTTCAAAATGAAGAATTTGACGAGGAGGTTATTGGAAGAGTTGAAAGCGGACTTCTTGGTATTGACATACGCATTGCAAGTAACCTGAGAACCACTCTGCTTTGCGATGATTATTCTATTCCCGGTAGTGAGGAAAGGGTCCCTCACTTCTTAAAAAAGAATCTTCCACCTGAAGAAGAGAGCTGCACGGTGTATGTAGATGCCATGTTCGAGAACAGATTGTTAACATTAGCGTCATCTGCAATTGTGGAACTGTATGGTGAGTTTCTCGGAAAGAGAGCAGGGTTAATTTATCAAATGCTCCAATGTCATCCTCGTGACATATGGCCGTTACTAGACAGCTTAAAGATTCGTGCAGATAATTCCTACCTTGAAAGAAGAGCAAAAATCTATCCAACAGCAGGATCTTTCATTCCACTTGAAGATCACCATCTTTTGAATGAAGATTTTGAAGATTTCGATCCTGGCGATTACGTGGGATATGAGCTAGACGATCCGACATTAAACCGAGAATCAGGAGGTGCAACTTACATTTATGCAAGGATTATTGAAGAAGTAACAGATCCAAACTGTTTCCTCTTGGCAAAAAGATACAGAATAGACATCGGTGATAACCAAGTAATGGAAGTTGATGCTACTGACTTGTACAAGTTTCACCGTTCAGAAGATTTCAATTGTACCGACACTGATACCACAGACGGACTAAGTGAGAATTCCTCGAGACACTATGCCAATCCCTCTAAAGGCAAAGACCAGGAAGAGATATTTGACGAGATCTCAGACCTTCTTGAACAGGCATGGAAGATGCCGGAAGAGAAACGTCGAAATGTCATCAAGCGGCTGTATTTGAGATGGCACCCAGATAAAAACGTTGGCAACGAGGAACTTTGTATTGAGATGTTTAAACACCTGCAGAATGAAATTTCACGATTGGAGAGAGGCGAGCCGAGAGACATCCCGCAAAATTACCCGGGGTTTACTGGGACTACTCAAGTTACGTCGTACGATGATTTTTTCTTCTCCTGGGGTAACCGTGCAAGGGAGCATCACGCGCAGCGCGAAGGGTACAGAACAAGACAGCAGTCCTATGAAAGCTCACGTGGTAGGCCAAACCCACAGCCAGGAGAGGCTAGACGTTGGTTTAGACAGGCTTGTGCGGATGTCACTGCAGTAATGAACGACGTTGTTTGCAACAAACCCTCTTTCGAGTGGGCTTGCTTCAAGTGTCAGCAGGTACAGTTTAAACCTCTTAAGCGATTTGAATAACCAGAGTTGAGTCTCGAGCTTGACCAATCATCTATGTACTATATACGACATTCTGAAGGTATCTGATACCTTAAACTCATGGGGGGGCATTCCATTTCATTTCATGATATCTAGTCATTGACTGAAATATTTCTTGAGCTAGAAATCTGCAAACATATCGATGACAGTTCTTTAGTTTTCAATTAAACTCGAGTGTAACTGAATCTAATTTAAACAAGTCCTGAACAAATGCAGCTTTGAAGGACAAAGGAGGCAGATAACGCTCTAGTCTCAAGAAGAACAAAACAACACATAACCTCCAACTGCCGGGAGAAGAGCTTTTATGCTATTGAAAAGCATCCAATTGGAGAACTGAACCATTAGTTATTATAACTCAAAAGTTATGGGACCTGCACTTATTTCATTTTCCACGCTCTAACCATATATTTGTCTTTTTCGTTGATCGCGAAGCATTAAGAAATTTGAGAACTCAATTTTAGCGAAATTGTGAGATCGTGAAATCGTTGATTGTTGGAACGGAAGCCATGATTGAAATTTACCGACTACTGAGTGGGGGTTTTAATTCATTACCTATATTTGCAAGATGTCATGAATAGTTGCCGTATGTAGGATGCGAATATATTATTGCAAGTTCAGTGTTGCTTGTTTCAATAACTGACGAAAACAAGATGCTCCTTATTTTGCTATAACAGTCGTTATTTTTGTTGCGATTTGCTAATTGACCAAGTGGTAACGTTGTGTTCTACTTGGTGTATATTCACGCAACTCTTGAGTACCCATTTGGACATTCTGACTTGCATGCCCAGACAATTTTTTGTTGAGATCACTTTTATATAAAATCTGAGCAAGCGGGCTTAAGCAAATAGTATTTTTTAATTGATGAACTTGCCTAGTGTATTTACGAGAAGCATTTGCCCATGCGGTGAATTTTGATTTTCCTAGGCTGCAGAGAAAGCCCTGAAAGCTGCACAGTTTACCATAGATGCAGACAGCAGTTATGGCCACAGATTGATTGAACTTTGTAGCGGCTTAAACGACCCTGAACTCCGTTCGTTAGCCAGTCAGCTGGAAAGCCTTGTGGGTAATTACTCTCGGACCCGCTATCCGGACACGGTTTGCTTTCCACGAATTCCGAATGAGGTGTACAATGAACAGATGGCCCTGGATGCTTTACAGCTAGCCAAGAAAATTGTTGAGATAGTTCAAGGACGTATAACCTGAGGTTTGTACTTGATCGAGATTTTACTCAAATGTCTACACTAAACAGAGAGTTAGACAGATGAGACAGAGAGACATGGTCTATTCATTCACTATTAAACATATTCAAGATGAGGTGACGTGTAGTATTTCCAGTTCTAAAAAGACAATAATCTCTTTCTTCCATTAAAACAAGTTATCTGTCTTTCCATAAACCTAAAACTTATCCTATGATCTGTCCCATACTACACCTCGTGTTAATCATGACTTCAGGTACAATAGATAGGAACCACTTCCAGTATACTCCAAGGATGTTTGCAAACAATAGATTCGATGTGCTTCTGATAACAAATGAGGACAACGTTAAGTCATTTTCAACTTTAAAAGCACGGATCGCAAATTAGCACGTCAGCTATAGTGTCTCGCGCGCTATCGAAACATTTCATTTCTTGAGCATTCCCGGGGGGGGGGGGGGGGGGGGGGGGTACTGCCATATATGGGCTATATAGGTATGTGCCGCTGTGAAGGGTATGGTTTTCAAGCAGTTTACTCTAGCATAGGGTATATAAATCAGAGCGTTTGGGTCTAGAATAGGGTATCATTTTTCACGAAACTGACCAGTTGGTTGAAGATTTTATCTAGACTAAGGAAACCAGGAATTGCTACTCAAAAATATAAAAGAATGAAATCGGCAAGTTTCAATTTTCACGACTCAGCCTCAACAGCGTTGATAGATGACCACCATAAAACGCTACTGGATATTATTAACTGTCAAAAATCGGGGTTCAGACGGAAATCTTTTTTTTAAGAAAGCAGTGATAGTGGTATAAGGTTTTGTTTTGGCTTTGCTTTAGACTGTACTAGTGACCTCGGTTTCTGGAAAACAGCGACTCTAGGATAGGAGTGATTTGGAGAGTTTACTCTAGTATAGGGTAGCAAAATCCAGCTGAAACTAGCTCTGGTATAGGCTAAGGGTTCCAGGGTCCCAGCGGCACATCCCCACCCAGAAATTCCTAAAGTACCCCCCCCCCCCCCCCCCCGGAAGCATTCCTTTAAGTGTCATTGAAAGTGCTGGAAATTCTTTTGTTTTTTTGATATTTAGGTTCAAGAAGTGTTTTGAGAGAAATCATCGGAAACCCTTGCCTAGTTCTTGTGTTACCGCACACACGCTGACTCTTCATGCGATAAGTCAGTAATTTTTTTACTTTTATTATTTGCGTGCAGTAACTAAATGCTGTCTTTTCCTGGGATAGGTGTAAAGTGTGGTTTTGGAAATGAAGAATACACAAGCTTTCAGCAAGCAGCGCTGGAAATTGGTAGAGGTCTCACTGCAGGTCCTCCGGTGGAAGTGTACCTACTGTTTTATTAATTTACATGTTTAATTAGGACCTTACTCGAAATGTGAAAGCTTTGAGTTATAGTAATTTAGATTGGTCAAAGAAATTGCTCCAGTTGAGTTTTGACGGCTAGGAGCCTTTCATTTCGTTAATACAAGTCTTTAGAGTTGACTCTAGTTATGAGCCGTTTCTGAAATCGTGTAAACAGCAGATATATTTAGCAGTGGTTAAATGATGAAAGCAGAGATCAATTCCCCGAGGAATATCTGGTCTATTTGTAATCATTATGACCGCTATAACCGCATAGCGGTCAGGGTTGGTCGAAGCCCATCCTTTTGGATGCTTTCTTTTGGTAAGACATAAAAATTTAGACAGCTTGCAGTTGGCTGTTGCGTTGCACCACTATAACAAATAAAGCAACGAAAAGTAGTCTCCAAATTTCCTAAGATTTTAAAGGTTTTCCTGTGACATCACAATGTCACCTCTCCAGTTAAGATATTCTTTTAGACTTAAGGAACGTTAATGAAGTCAAATTGGAATTTATTATTCATGAGACCAAATAGCAGTGCAACGTGTTAAGTCTCGAGTTATTTTGGCCACTGCAGTCTTTATCTTTTATCAGCTATTGCAATTGCGCAATAAAGAAAGGGGACATCAACGATAATTAGTCTCACTCATCCTTAGGTTTTTTTAGCCTCTTGTTAAAAACAAACAAAATACAAACTTGATTTGTTTAATCCGCTTGACTTTGAATGGGATACCTACAACACCTTGTTGTTAGAATATTTCTTACAGCTATGGTTGTCATATTTGGTTAAATCACAAATAAACTAAATTTTTAGGTGACATTTGGGCTGGAGTATTTGTGTGTTATGGTGTTCAAGAAAGATATATTATGGTAATACATGAATGTCATGTATTAGAAATACCGATTACAGTGATTGTTTATGATCATAGCAGTCTTTTAGGGCTTCTTAAGCAACAGCTAGAAGGCCTGAAACATTCAGCCTGAACGTTTTCAGGCCTTTCTCGTTGCTGTTAAGGCCGGGCCTGAAAGGGGATTCAATCGAACCCTAAGCTCAGCGATGCCGGTGCAGTGCTCTGCCTGTTGAGCTATCAAGCCAACTGGGAAGTGATCCCGGTTGGCCCGATAGCACTGCACCAGCATTGCAGAGCTAGGTCAGGGTTTGAATGCCCCTTCGGGCCTTTCTCGCTGCTGCTTAGGCAGCTCTAAACAACAGTGATGATCGTGTACATTCATTCGTATTCCATAAAACTTTTCTTTCACTATCAGCCAAATTCCCCTTTGGATTATGCGTGCGTGATCCCCCCGCTCGATTCACGAGGCACAAGGGAGAGAGCATAGTGCATATGAAGCAAAGAAGATACGTGCTCAAATATCATGGATCGTTAGGTCATACTCATGCCCGTGTGATAGCGAATTGGTTCATTTTCTCAGCAACGCCTACTCTATGGGGCGCCAAATTTAAAAATATTATTTAAGTACTTTCCCCCTATATTTTGTGTTATTTATAAATAACACATTGAAGTACCTTTGCGATTTATAAATCGCAAGGTTATCGACTTTGCGATTTATAAATAGCACAGTTGGCAACCTTGCGATTTATAAATCACAACGTTCGTAACCTTGCGATTTATAAATCACAAAGTGTGATTTATAAATCGCACATTGCGATTTGTAAATCACAAAATGCAATCGCACTTTTGCGATTTAATAATATAACCGCAAACACATGAAATTCATGCCGCGGGCTCGTGATCCAATGTTCTGATTTTTTGGTGCAAGACAAAACTTGACAAGACCGCTCTCCTCAGCCGTCTCAGGAACAATTGCTGATACATTAAGCGCTCATGAGGAATCATCACAGAAAAGTGAGGTAAGGATAGGTTTTATTTTCTTCATCAATTTTATTTCGATTTATGGCGAATCGGTCTGAATTGTAAGCTTCGTGTTTTTTTAATTTGCCGAGCTCAAGATCACAGAATCTTTATCGTAC
>NC_090896.1:45111004-45126004 GCF_036669925.1 Montipora capricornis
GAAAAGGTGGCCTTTCACGGTCTGAGGAAACAAAATATCTCAATTGTTTTAGTTTCTATTTCGTGGACTCACGAGTGACCACCAAACACAAAATGCCCGAGCAACTTCATACAAAATTTTATTTGTCACATACTCGACAAAATCAGTCCATCGCTTTGTTGCCATAGCAACTTCCGTATTCCCCTCTGTAACCCCTTTTGCATTCTAACCTATTTATGCAATCGTCATTACGAAAAAGAAACCCAACATTCTGTTAAGTAAATAATAAGTATGTACTGATGTATAAAGTGTGTGACCCAGATGCCATTCCTCGGAGGACCACCGCTTTGGATCGCCGGGATTCTGGCAATCGGCATACAAAAGTAAATGAAATTATTTAAATAACGGGAGATTTTGTGACCATTCGAAAACTCGATATAATAGATTTTTTATAGTTATGTGCTCAGTTACCCGGCCTTTAAATGAAAGTGAGGTTGGAGTTGACCTTGGCATCATACAGACCTCCCTGCTTTTCTTATGATGTTCTGACTCATGCTCATAAGGAGAGATAAACATAAGAAAAACAGTGAGGTTCCTATCAAAACAAGATCAACTCTAGCCTCACCTTTATTAATAGGCCAGGTAACTATACTAAAATACAACTGTAAAATGGTCTATTCCGCCGATTTTAATTCAAAACAAAAAGCATTTGCTCCCACTGAAATTTTGCATGGCTAAGGGCAAAAGAAGGGGTCTAATTCGGCTTAAAACTTTTATGGGGAGAATAAGCGGTGATAAATTGGCAAGGACGGAAATTTACGGGGTTAAAAATCCCTCCAGTGGTTTAAACCTGAAAAAAAAAAAAAATAGGACTAAGTGGTAAGACGCGTAATGAACAGCAATGGATAATTTTTTAGTACCGTCGATTTCACCGTAACAAGGGAATGACTCGGTAACACAGAATACATGTTATTCCATAACCTTTTATTACTTTAAAACGCAAATTAAACATTAAGCGTCTTTACCTTTCTTTTCTTCCAGCCTCATCATTCCCTTCACATTGGACCATCTCATCGAAAAAGTTTTAATTGTCATTTAGTTATTAAAGAATGGTAGATGGCAAGCTAGAAGCTGTAGAGCAGCGAATGCTAGAGCTTGCCATTGCGATAAGTGTAGAAGACAGGGATCGTGAAGGAAGGGCTCATTTTCATCTCGGCAAAGCTTACCACAACTTACCTGATTATCAGCAGGCCATAAAATATTACGCACAAGCAGTCTATAGCAAACTTCTTGCTAGCTTCGTGTAGAGGAGGCCAAGATGGCTCGTGTATCACCTTTTAATGTCTCTTTTGGTGTTTGCGGTCTTCCATATAGAGCTCTGAACGTCATCCTTAGGAAGAAGTTTGAAGACCAACGTCCTACCTGTAGCCATTCGCATTGGCGGATTGAGTGTGATCGGAAGAACCAGCTATTTTTAGAGCTGTTTTAATTTTTTAATTCAATTTATTTTCTTCCAGAATCGATGTTGAGGATACAAGAAGACTAACTGTCGGAGCCTGACGCTTCAGTGTGCAGAACTTGTGAAAAGCGCAGAACAGGTTAAATCATGGTTATACCTGTACCCAAGTTCCAGAGGTTTAGTACAGGTTTATTGTGTAAACTTTACCAACAGACTGAGATTATTGTAAGTGAAATTACGGACAGAAACCTTACATCTATAGCATAAAATGCAAGTCTTACCCATTATTGTGATGCTTCACTTCTAATATAACTTCGAGGGACAGTGTCTCGCCAATGTCGATCAAAGTTATAGTGCTATTATAGTTACGTTGCTAAAAGTCATGTTTATTTAGGGTGCGTTTTTGCGGGAAAATCCGAAAACGGCTTCTTGAATCCAAAAACCGATTTTGGGTTTTTTTTTTTTTTTTTGCGAAATCCACAAACGGATCATGAATCCAAAGTATCCACACTCGAGGAGGATACTTCGGATTAAATCTAAATCCGGATTTTTGAGATTCATCACTTCAGCGTTTTTTTGGGAAAGGATTTGAAAAAAAAGTATTTTTGACAAGCGGTTTCCCATGCAAAAATGCTGCACAATAGCTACCGTACGTGAAGGTTCAGGCCAAATGTTTTTCTCGCAGCATTTTTACCGTACGATCGAAGACATGAATAGGTCGAAAATAGTTAGGTTTCCTGCAAATTTCACGCCAGAAATTACACTAAAAGTTTCTTGACAGCAATAATATTGTTAGCATCTTTTCTACAGCGAAAAAAGCATTTTTTTCGTCATTTCTTTTTATCGATCGCTAAGGTTTTTATTATTATTATTATTTTTTTCTGGTGGCATTTTTAACGCACCCTTAGTTTATTTTTGTTCGATGAGTGTAAATCAGTTTCGAAAGAAAAGGGGAAAAAAAAAGGACGCTTCTGCTGATGACCCTAACATCAGGCCTTTACTGTGATAAGGAAAAGAGACACATTTGCAACAATCAAAGATCAGAAAATATAAGAGAAACGACGGTTGAACTTTTTGTTTTGTTTTGTTTTTTTGTTTTTTTCTGTAGAGCAATTAAAGATATGATCATCAGCACTAAAGAATAAGTTTTTTTTCTTTTTTTAGCACATTCCGCTTTTTTAACTTAGGATAGAGCTCACTCCCTCGAGTGATCGGTGGCGTTTGTAACGAAAGCGAAAGTATGTTTTTGCACTCGAAAGAAGTTCATTCCTGTTTTGTTGGCTGAGCAAACTAACCTAGCCACCTTCACGTCGCAAGGATTCTCTTCTCACGAACGTCGATGTTCTTGAAGGCGACAATGTTTGATTAATTTCTTGGATCGGTTGACTAAGCAGGCAGCCCAAACCGTGGAATATTTTACCTAATTAACAAGTGTTATCAGAAACCCATAAGGGTTGAAACGTGTAACGGCCCCTTGTGTGCTGGGAAACAAGTTTCTGAATGTTCAATTTGCTAAGTACCATATTTGGAACAACAAGAGCGAGGGGTTTCCAAATATGGTACTTAACACTGAAACACTCAACCAATCAGTTCGCACTGAATATTCGGAAGCTGTGAACGCGCGTTACACGTTTCAACCCTTATGGGTTTCTGGTGTTATTCGGTTGACTAACAGGCAGAACAAACAATTAATTATTTTACCAAATTAACAAGTGTAATTCGTCAAAGACGTTTGAATAACAAGTTTGCTTTTGTGGAACCAAACTTGTTAATGGGGAGTTACTTACACAAATCGATCGTTGCGTGTAAGAATAAACATTTGGTTGTCGAGGGCATAACAAAAGGACGAACAAGACAATCATGGATCGCACTCTGCCTTTCTACACATTTCACGTAGATCTCAAGTGAAAGAGAGGCTACAGCTAGCCTATACTATGACCTTTATATTAGACGATTTCCGTTGTATCCTTCTCTCTCTTATGTTAGTATGCTTTAAAAAAGAAACGATAATTTTAAGGAGGCTCGAAAGGTTTTCAAGACTTAGAAGACACTCTCCTTAGATCGAATGACGCTACAACACTGTATCACGCAAAAGCAATGTTATGGTACCATATGAAACACCAATTATTTCCAAACAAGATGTGGTCATTATTGTGATGTAATAAGTTACCTAGGCAACCGAAAAGCCCAGCAAAAACTCCCTATATCTCAAAACGAACTCGGTGACCCCCCCCCCCCCCCCCCTCCCCGTCCTTTTATTATTGCTGAAAAGTGATTAGAAGGCCAGGATGAAACTTTCGGCAAAGTTTTAAAAAAATCTGTTTAGCGGATTCAGAACCACCTTAAAAAATCACACAAGTCAGGTGGCTCTGAATCCGCTGGACGGAATATATTTTTTTAACTTTGCAGAAAGTTTCATCTTTCCCTTCTCCTTACTTTTCACAATAAAAGATGGGGGTCCCCGAGTTCGTTTTGAGATACAAGAAAATAAAGACAAAATAAAGGGTGTTCTTAGAGGACTTGCCCGATGCCACAGCGACATATTACGTCATAATAATGACTGTATCTTGTTAAGGAATAATTCGTGTTTTTGGTACCACATAATATTCCTAATATATCATACGACGTTGTGGTGCCGATCCTTCTAATAAGAGTGTAACTTGGAAGCGTTGAAACTGGTTTGAGCCACCTTAAGGCGCTCTTACTCTGTGCGTTTTTTTTCGTGCAATTTGTGTCCAAATGCCATGGCGAGACAAGCTGCACCAAACATTGTCTCATGTAACGCACTTGACATTTGCGAAAGCGTTGCAAGACAAGTTGTAGAACCCGTCGCTTAAAGTCCAATCGAGTTGTAGTTTCCGCAATTAACTGTTCACGCAAAAGTAGCAACGAATTTTTCTAGCATTGCGTAGTATAAAATCTGTCTGTTCTGCAACTTGTATCTCAACGGTTTGCGTCATTAGCCAATGAAAATGTTCCTTTCTCCCCCATGATATGACCATCGAAAGTGAGACAAGGTGCGACAAACGTTGCGCAGTTTAACACCTGTCAAGCGAATAGTTTCGCAATTTGAAAACGTTTGTAGTAAAAAAACTGAGGCATAAGTTGCACGAACAATTGGCGAGTGTAACAGCGCCTTAAAATATACCATTTAGTAATGGATAGGACAACTCACTCTCCATTTGCTATCTTTATTAGAAATCATAAAATATGCGTGTACAAAATGTAGAAAAATGTGTCTTCCAAACGTACTTACATCTGTAGGTGTATTCTACTTTGGTACGAATGGCTTCAAAACAGTTTTAAATTGGTTAAGAACGAAACTCTTGGAATCGGTGATCAGATCTCATAACTGTAAAAGTGCTAGTCTATAGTTTGAAAGTCTGAGCACCGATTTTAAAAGGGTTTCTTTCAAAAGTGTTTCTATCGAAAAAGACGACACCGCTCAGGTTTCAAAAAGTTTGCACACGTTCAAAAGTAGTCAAAATGAAGTATGGTACAATAATAAAGGATTTGTTTGGGATGCCGATATGACCGTCATTTCATTTTCTTTTTGTTGGGGGAAGGGGAGGGTGGGGCATCACCCCCATCAAAAGAACTTGTTGTAGCCTGCGTAGCTGGCGGGTTAGTTTGTCACTGGATTACTTGAAAAATCACGAGTACGATGGTTTTGGCTACGAATGGGCCGCGACTGGCTAGGGGCTTATTAGTTTTAAACTGAATCCCGCCTGCTGCAATTCTTGGATATTCCACCAGCGGAAGGGAACAGTTCGGATTGGCCAAGAATAGATAACCTGCCCATCAGTCAAATATATTCCATGTCCATGTCAATAAAATATCCCACATTCTTCCTGCGTTTTGGTGAGGTCTTTAGGCGCGTGCGTTATTGTAGTAAGGACTGTTTGATTAAAAATGACAAAGAAAGAACAAGGCTTAAAACTCTTATCAAGTCTTGGTTACCTTATAAATGCACGACTGAATTTTTTTTCAGGTCCATTTGATTTTTTTTCTCACCAGGAAATTTCGGCCCTAGTATTTAATATTAAATTAGTTGGAAAGAGTGCATTGCAAGGATATTTTACTGTCACTGAGATAATGGCAAAATCAAATGAGAATGGTGGTTAGATCAGAATAGACTCATAACTGAAAAAAAGTGAAATAAGCTTGTGTTACTATTGTATTCGACATTTCCATTTGACCAGAATATGTCTGTTTCACTCAGACCACTTACTTTCCAGTTCTGCTACCACATGAAGATTTTGATTTTTTTTGGAACCCATGACTGCTATACCTGAGAAAACATACGACATTTAATTAATTAAAAGAAAGGATAAATTGACAGACGAGGAGATTTGATGACATTCTTTGTTTTTTTTTTTTTTTTTTTTAAGGGGAAGGAGGAGCCAGTTCTGACACGACACCGAGGCTTTCCATCAGCACTTTTGACACATGGGTTTCACGTCACAAAGAAAAACTAAGCCGAGACCATGACGTTAAAGTCTTTTTCCATGTAATGGTCTTAATTTGTGGACTAACGTCTGAGTGAGGTGAATGACTTGAGCATCCTGAACGAGAACGTCCTGCATGTCGTGCTCTTGCAGTCGAGCACATTTTAATCAATGTTAATTGTTTATTTATTGAGCAAATTGTTCTCCAGGATTATTGGGTCAGAACAATGAATCCACAATAAAGTCGATGGAACTGGAGCACTGCTTATAGGTGATCCGTGGTTGAAGGAAGTTATTAACAAGAAAGGCGAGCCCATTCTTAAACAGCTACCGTCCGCCAAAGAAGAAATTGAAAGAAATGCCACGAAAGCTGAGGTACTGAAAAGAATGAAGTCAGTTGCTTCACTGCAAATTGCAGCACATGGATGCCCAACAACTAGAGAGATTGCCTTAGCCCCAAATATCGAACGGAAATCCCCAATTCCCAAAAAAGACGATTATATATTGAAAATGTGCGAAGTTGAGGTGATTTCTCTTCGAGCAAGACTAGTTGTGCTGAGATGTTGTTACAGTGGCCGCGCGCACGGAGATGTGGAGTCTGAGGGAGTGGTGGGAATTGCGAGGGCTTTCCTGTTTGCTGGAGCTCAATCTGTTTTGGTGGCACTCTGGGAAATTGATGACGAGGTAAAGTTGCTGTCCATGAGACGTTTTTACCAGCACCTGGTAGATAGAAAAAGTGCAAGTGCAGCTCTTCAACAAGGAATGAAATCTCTCTGAGAGTCAAAGCAGTATTGCGCTATAAAGAACTAGGCGCTATTCATGCTAGTTGGCGACGATGTCACACTGGAATTTCCAAAAAAAATGGTAAGTGAAGTTAGAGTTTAATTCCTCACACAAACTACTTTTAAATTGGAAACTGACGATAGGAATCAAATAGGCCTCAGATGGCACGATAAAGAGATGCTACAACAAGTTGCAAAAATAGTGGAAACTCTTTACCTTCTTGGGGTGTTATTAATTTACCTATTATCTCTCACACTGCCACTTATGTCCAGAAATGCATGGTTGTATTTCTATTATGTAATTGTCTTTTGGTGTCAAACGTATAACTTTGAGACACGGAAATGACTGCTAACCTTTAATAGGTTAACTATTTGTACGCACAAATGAACGATAGGAATAATTTACCTTGGCACGCCTTCCTATCTTTCTCTATCATGTATCCGGTTTTGTACTCGTCAAAATGTGACAAAATTGAAAATTTCGAGTTAGAGTACCTACTGTTGATTGGAGACAAACATTTAACTCCGCGATGTATATAGACTTGTAGCTGGAGTTTGAATTAAGAGATAGACTAGCAGAAATCAAGAATGCGTTCAATTCCTGTTTTGTCATCGAGGAGGCATTTGAAAGTAACTGTACATTTTGGGGAAAATATTTTGGTACGTTTTCTAGCATTTATTCAGCTGTAAATTTTGGGCAAAATATTTTTGTACGTTTTTCTAGCATTCATTCAGTAATGAAAATATCACATTAGAAGGGACTATTGTCTTCTTGCTAATAGTTGTATTAAAAACAATTATGGAATACATGTGTTACAATGCAATATCAGCTTTGTGGGTTATGAGTAGCCTTTCTCGCTGGATAGCCAAACAGCAGGTACATAGTAGCCCCGTCCCACAGGACTTGCCTTCCCTTGGGCAAGCCATAACACTACGCATGGGATCGAGTTTATTTTTGCCAGAACAAGATGACGTCCAAACGCTGAAATAGTATGGCATGGAATGACGATCTTTACCCGACGGAATTCCCGCGGAATTGACACGCTTAGGCTGCGTTCTGATCGAACTGAATAAGGAATGTAAGGAATAGGGCCAAGATTTGTAAGTGCCACAGCGTAGGTGATACTAATCCAATCTGTGACTCATGAAGCTATTCACTGGCCTGTAACTTTGAGGAGAGCTACGGCTCCAGCCGATCCCGCGGAATTTGACGCCACGCATCGGTACATTCCTTCATCAATGAACTAAGGTGACGTAGAACTAGGGGTCCATTTAGTAAGATCCTGAACCACTCCTCAGAGGAATGGGCAGGTTTCCATTCGACCCTGACGCCCACGCGATGTGAGGAGCTGGTTGACTACGGGCTTTCCCATGAAATATCCCGGACTCTGCCCGAGTTGTGGTGCGGTATTTTGGGCGCTTGCATTACTGTAATAAGGACTGTTTGATTAAAAAAATAATAAAGAAAGTAAAAGGGATAAAAATCTTATCAAATTTCTGTTACCTTTTAAACACACGATTGTTTGTTTGTTTTTTTCAGGTCCATTTTAGTTTTTTCTTGTCAGAAAAAAGTCGGCCCTGGTATTTGATATTTCTAAATTGAGATGGGAAGTGAGCTTTCCAAGGACAGTTAACTATGACTTTAAGATAATCGTAAAATCCAATGAAAAAGGTGGCTAGACGACAGTAGACTCGCAAAGAAGTAATATAAACTTGTGATACTAGTGCATTCGACAATTGCTTTTGACCAGAACATGCCTGTTCAGTCAGACCACTGTTACACTTACTCTCCAGTCCCACTACCAAAGGTGATCTTCGTCTTTTTAACTGGGAAACCCATCTCTGTTATATCTGAGGAAAAAGTACGACATTTACATTGTACGGTCTTAAATGGAAGAATAAATTGACAGACGAGGAGCTTTGATGGCATTCTTTTTGGATGGTATTGGGGGAAGGAGGAGCAAATTCTGACATGACACCGGGGTTTTCCATCAGCACTTTTAACAACTGGGAATCATGTGACAAAGAAAAACTACGACAAGACCATGACGTTAAAGTGTTCGTCCATGTAGTGGTCTTAATTTGTGGACTGACACTCCTGGTTCTGGTCTGAGTGAGGCGAAGGTGCATCCTGAGCGAGAAAGTCCTGCATGTCGTGCTCTTGTAGTCGAGCGCATTTCAATCAATGTTTGTTAATTGTTTATTTATTGAGCAAATAATCTGACGATATGCAGGAAAGTAACTCTCTTGAGAATTTATCTACATTGGGAAAATAAAATGTACAATGAATTAGATCTACTCGATGTAAAGGAAAACTGTGCATGAGCAGGGACATGGCGAAAACTTAACATTATTAATGAGATTTTGATGAGAAATACACAACTGAAATGAGTTTAATAAAGAAATAAATACGTTTTTTCACGAGGTTAATAAAATTATTAATGAGAATTATTATTAAACTGCAGTTGGCAGAGTTGCATTGAATAAAACAAAAACGTAAATACCGCGGACAAAAAGAGAAAAACTGGCCTCAATGTATTGAAACGGTGGTACCAGTCCGTAAAAGAAGCAAGGGCCATTGAAGTATAATTCATCCCGAGGAACTTGACAACTTTTTATGTCATTTCTTCGCCAAAGTCAGTTTTTCTCGACTGGAAGTTTACTTGGAAACCGAGATCATCGTCGTTAATATCTCTGTACACCTAATAAGAAAGAATTTTCTGACATTCCAGTTACTTACGTTCCTTACGTGTAATGCCAGTGTTTGAAATCAGAAGGCACATGACCTTGAAGCTGCACGCTCGGGAAAGTGCACGAGCTGCGTTGCATCCAAAACAAGGAAATTTTTGAACTCAAAAAATCCCAGCTCCGAACAAGAGTTAAACGTGTCAAGGTTATTATGAGCTTCTCTTGAAACAAAATGCACGAGACTTTGCTAGACGATTCGATTGACAGATTTTACAAGTTTTCGTTTTTGACCAATCAACAGTAAAGTAGCTTAAAGTAAAGTAAATCGATTATTAAAAAAAAAAACCACAACTTGCAGCTACAAGCTGAATTACTTGTGTTATATACAGCATGTTTAAAAATCCAACTATAAAATTCCTGACTACACTAGTATTAATTTTCTACTTACAATTGTTGTTTAATTGCAAAGTGCATTATGAAAGCATTTCTAAACCTTTGTTTTCACATTCGGGATTGAAAACATACGCCTAGTCCTAAAATTACATCTCTCACTGTCATTGTGCGCGGGCAGCAGGCCAGCTAGTTTATGCTGGTCACTCTCTACTATTTGTTTAAACAGACTGCTACATAATTCCTCACGTCTATGCAAGAGTGTTTTTAAACCCGCATCTTCCAGGGCCTTGCTATACGAAACCTCTGGGAATAGGATCCTTAAGACTCTTTTCTGAACTCTCTCTATTTGGTCGGACAAATAGGCTGGCAAATTTGTATGGAAGGCCTGACATGCGTATTCCAGAACGGAACGTATGCACGCACAATAAAATAGAATTAGAGACTCATGGTCTATGCCAGCCCGCTAAAGTTGCTTAAGCAAGTAAATTCGTCGGGACGCCTTCATAGTAATATCATGTACATGTAAGGTCATTCCTTACAGTGACACCTAATATCTTAGCTGATTTTACAATTTCAAAAGCATTACCATTAGCCTCAAGAGAAACAGTGTCCAAGGGTCAATTCAATAAAACTTTTACACGTGTAATTTACAAGTGTAGCTATTGTTCTCAGACTCTAAAACAATGGCTACACTTGTAAACTACACGTGTAAACGTTTTATTGAATTGACCCCAAGTTATTTTTCCTTCGAAAGTCTATTATGAGTTCCTTACACTTAAGTGAGTTCAGTTTGAATCTATTGTCGTTAGACCATCGAAGGACATCATGTACTGTATCTTGGAGCACTGACGCACCAAACTTGGGGACAATTTCCGAGACCGTGGTGTCGTCAGCGAATTTCCACATGTAAGAGAGGGCATTGCTTGTTGTTAGGTCGTTGATCATAACCAAAAAGAGCAATGGGCCAATCCTGGTTCCCTGTGGAATTCCAGCCGGACTGGTTTGAAATCTGAAAAGCAATCAGATTTCAGCTTTACACGTTGATATCTGCTTCGTAAAAAGTCCGCCACCCAGTTGACAGCAGTGGGTTTTACTCATGATATTATAGCTTGGCGATCAGTAAATTGTGGTCTTCAAGATCAAAGGCTTTCTTGTAGTCCAGGAGTGCTACTCTAACATGGGCGCCAGTCCCGTCAGTGGCTTCAGACCAGTGATGCAGCATGGAGATGAGTGCAAATGTAGTGCTTGAATCAGGAATAAAACCAAACTGGTTAGGATCCATACACTCGAGCATCAAGGGTTTGAGAGCTCGGTCGATGATATACCCCTCCGCGACTTTGAACAATGTAGATGTTAAAGATATGGGTCGCAGGTCTTTGTTAAAGTCTTCAATAGACCTACCCTTGGGAACAGCTGGAACATCCGCTAGTTTCCATATACGTGGGACTTTGGATTCTCGGAATGATTGATTTAACACCGGTTAAAGCTGGAGCTAGTATATCAGAAAACTCTTTCAGCACCCAGTTTGGCAGCTTGTCAGGCCCTCCTGCTCTAGACGCACTAATCTTGCGTAGGCGTGCTGCAACAGAATCGACTGTCACTTGAATAAGCTCGTCATCTTCGCATAAGACCATGGCTTCATCGGATAGTGGATTGTACTCTTGCATAACACCGACAAAAGCCTCGTTGATTTTATCAGCGAGGTCTCGTTCAGTGCAGTCCGTGTGTATTCTTAAAATGGACCTTGTGTCTTTCCGTGCTCTGTCACCATTTCCACAGAGCTGTTTAACTTCACGCCACCAATCGCGGGGGCGCACTTTGTTGTCATAATAAATCGCCCTACACCTTTTCCTTTCACGATTTACTTTGTTCCTAAGCAATTAGAATAGGAACGTGTCACCAGATGCAAAGGCTTGCTGTCTTTTCTAAACAAGCCGTTTTAGATCAGCATTTATCCAGGGTCTGTCTGTTTTGTGAACTTTTACTGATGGCACAGGCATAATTGTGTCAAGACCACATTTGATGATCTGCGTGACAGCAGCCAGCTTATCATCGCATGACTCATTTTGACTCAGTGCAGTGTCCCATGAGAACTCCTAAATACAAGCGTTCGAAACCTGGCACCAGTTGTTTAAAAGGTGGATAACGCTATCCACCGGATAAATCACTATCCATTGGATAGCGCAATTGATTTCGCTATTACTTATCCACTGGATAGTGATTTATCCGGTGGATAGGGCTATCCATCGTTCGAACAACTGGGGCCTGGACGGTAGCACGCTGAATAGTCACGTAACATAGTTCGTCACGCGAGAAAGCAAGTTATAAGTTGAGCTTTACGTTTCTTCTTTTTTGTGACTGAGTTGAATAATAAATCGTTTATCAGACGATGTAGTGTGTAGCGTAAGGTAAAGTCTGCTACGTGCCTAGAAGGCCCATCAGGCCGGCGCTTATCTCCGGTTTCTGTAGCATGAAGCGACTAGGAATAATTCTACTTTCCCCTGGATGGGATGCCAGTCCATCGCAGGGTTACCCCCAGCATTAAATTCGCCGGTACCCATTTATACACCTGGGTGGAGAGAGGCACCGTAAGAGTAAAGTGTCTTGCCCAAGAAAACAACACAATGTCCCCGGCCAGGCCCCGAACCCGGACCACTCGATCCGTAGCGGAGTGCACTAACCACGAGGCCACCGCCAAAATACAGCGATACTCGTAAAAAAATATCCCATGATACTACACACTAAATCGTCCAATGAGTCTTTAACGAGGAAAATAAATGTTCTTTCGATCGAGCGGCACGCATTTCAGTGTATTTATTCGTCGTACTTTGTAAAACAACTACGGCAGATAACCAAATTTGCGATTTGACGCATAACGTCAATAAGCACTTAATGACTAGCCCCAAGGGAAACAGTTAGTTTTGAGCCTTGAGGTTCGAGGGGAATCAAGAGTCATTGTTTCCCATGGGGCCAATCATTAAGTGTTTTGTTATACCTCCCAACTCAAAATAGAACTGTTTTGCTCAGTTCTTGGAAGCTCTCGTCCAAATATTGCTCTTTGCAGAAGTCTCTCAACGTTTCCACGGCCTTGTGGGTGGCCTTGTTAGTAGACTTCGAAAATTTAAGTATTTTGTCTTGCTTAGATTTAGGGTTAAGTTATTTGAGCACAACCAGTCATGAATAGCTGGCAATTTCAATTCAGATTTGATTTGTTGAAACACTGCAGTATATCTAAAGCCTTACCAGTCACGGTTAAGCCAAGTATCATAGGCAAATAATCTTATAGAGAACTAGTTAGTTGCATTAAGAGGATCATTTATGTAAATAGGAAAAGAAATGGACCCAAAATCGAACCCTGAGGTACACCTGAGTTTATCAAAAGAAGATCTGATTCAACGCCATTTGTAAACACCTTTTGCTTTCTTTTCCTTAAGTAGGACCTAAACCACTGATTTGCATTGCCTCCTTTACCATATAGATAAATTTTTGATAACAAAATAGAGTGATTGACCGTATCAAACGCTTTACTTAGATCTGGAAAGGGAGATACTGCATAAGATGCTTCATCAAGGGCTTTTAGTGTTCACAATTAGCTTTTAGCTAAATACCCTGGCACTTTAATAAAGTTTATGTATGTATGTATGTATGTATGTATGTATGTATGTATGTATGTATGTATGTATGTATGTATGTATGTATGTATGTTCATCTATTGAATCTACTAAGCTGTCACCTGTAGACTTTCCAGATCTAAAGCCATATTGGTTAGACATAGATATTTTCAGTAGTAAAATGAAAGGCTAATTGATGAAAGCGCATCTCTTCCATATTTTACTTATTGCCGAAAGTACTGATTTTGTTCGGTAATTATTGCAAGCGGATCGACAGCCCAGCTTAAAAATAAGTATAACTTTTAAAATTAGCAATCTCAAGCCATCTGGAAACACTTCAAATTTAATTGACAGATTTATGATATGAGTCAGTGGAGATGACCCTTCTAGAAGGGGACCGTCTAAGAAAGGTAACCCTTGCCTATTGTATTTTCCGGTTTTGTTTACACGGGAGGTAGGGTTACTCTAGGGGTAGGGTCACCCTATCTGCTTGGAAGGGTAACCCTCCTAGGGGGGCCAACTTTTTGCCATGTAAACACTTGAGGTAGGGTCACCCTTTTAGAGGGGTCAACTTTTGTGGGATCGGATTACTGTCAGATTGCCGCGAAAGTCTGTAATGGCTTAGTACGCGTGTAAGCCCAGGGAATATTTTCGCCGTTCCGTGCTGGCCAAATCGAACAGAGTTCGGAACAGTCGGAGGACAACAGTGTCACCTATTCGCGAAAAGACCTAGATGATGATGACGATGAACCAATTGTCGATGAGAGCACGAGGGAAAGCAGGTCGACTCGGAAAGATGTGATCAAAAAGTGGTCATGGACATCACAAGCAGTGCAGATACTCCTGAAATACATTACAGAATTCAAAACCAAGTGCGAGTTTAACGGCGTGGACTTCGAGGCCGATCTATCCACAATGTATGCGGAAATACGCCGATGCATGGTGGTGGAGCCGGGAAAAAAACTTAAGGATATGAAAAGCGAGGAATATGAATTTTACCGGAAAGAGCTGGTTGTCTCCCTCGGCGCCAAATTCAATAATCGCGATAGCCCTAGGGACAAGACCACGTAAAGGGGGGCTATATTTTACCCCTTATAGAAGGGTGACCCTCCTAAGAGGGTCACCCTTTCTCCATGTAAACAGGCCCTAAATATTTCAAACGCACCAGGTGATAATAATAAGGTGTGAACCTTATTATGGCCTAAAGATTTCTTACTATCAATAGCATCCAACAGTAAGAATAACTCGATATCGTTTACTTCTGTAAACTGAAACATCGATTTTTTTCCTCTTCATATAGGTACAAAATCTTCGATTTACTTTTGGCAATGTGGATGCAAGTTCAAGAAGAACATTACAGAAATACTTGTAGATTGCATTTGGATGTAATTGTTTTTAACTCGCAAATTGTCGATGTTCGAAGAGGGCCGCTTTTTATTAATTATTAGGTTAACAATGTCCCACATTTTCTTAGTGTTTGTGGAATCTTCAAATACACTTTCGTAGTATAATGATCGAAAAGTTTTATTAATTGAAATAATTTTATTTCTATAAATTTTATATTGATTCAGATAGCAAGTTTTACTTGTTGTTAACCATTTCTTACAGAGTTTATCACGAACTTTAATCGATTTTCTCAA
>NC_090896.1:45138504-45151004 GCF_036669925.1 Montipora capricornis
AAAAGAATATTTTATCAAAAAGGGCCAATTTGTATGCGCATAAATCAGCGGCCATTTTGGTATATATGGCTTGAATCAATCGAACTGATCAATGGTGCTGACTATGGCACAATAATGTCACGCTAAAAATAACCAAAACTAGTGGTCAAGTGCATAACTTCCCTTTTCGATTTAACAGGGGCATGACAAAAATAAATATAAATCGGGATACTGACTTTACATTGATACAATTACAAAACGCCCACGACATTCCACACAGATTGAAATATAAAACTGTCAACATTTAATGTAATATAATATAATTTAATGTAATATAATAATATCAATGCCTTACTTTGAAGATGAAAATGGAGACCATATTCTAGATGAAAACGGTGACAAAATAGAATTCACAGTTGAGCATTTCAATGATCCGAACACTTATGTTTATAATAAAGAAGAGATTCAAGTTAATGATGGTCATCTTGACACGGAAGACCGACATTTGGTGATAAAATATGGAGTAAACGACAACCATGCGGTTTCAAAGGGTCAACTGAATCAAGCTATCAATACCCTTAGAACAAAACTGTGTAATGAGTTTAAACAAGCTCGTGGCAACAATCGATAATTTACATAACCAAACAATATAATGCCTGGCAAAAAAACTAAAGACATATTTGATTGGAACCATATCTCGAAGGACTTATCACAAGAGCAAATTGTAGAAATAAAAGAGATCTATAAATATCATCATAAAAAGCAATGGCTGTTCAAAGAAAGTCATAACTTTTACAAAACAATGGATTTGTCATGTAAAATTGGATCGGCTACCTTAGTCGTGACAGGCGCAATTATTGGAGGTATTACAATGAATCCTATTAGGGAGCTTAAGATCTACGACGACAACGCCGCAAAACAGTGATATCATTGGTTAAAAGAGCATAAATAATCGTGCTGCACGTGCAGCACGGATTTTAGCTCATATTTTTGCGGTTCTCTGCGTGACGACGACGTGAAATCACTAAATTTCAACGTTAGCATGCAAAAGAGAATCTTTCATTCTCTATTTTCACTCTGAAACCGCTCGTACCAATTTATTTTTAGGATACTTCGCCCACATTGTACGACGTGAACAAGATGGAATAATCGCGAAAAACTTTTACTAGAGCAAAGTTCTATTTTGAGGTGACGTTTTCATCGACGTCGCCGTCGTAGATCTTAAGCTCCCTATTGTCTTAGGAACCATTTCTGGAGCCGGTGTAATTTTGAGCACAGGAACCAAAAATTACAAAAGAAAAACAGATGTGTAAATTCGCTTACACAACATACGAAAAAATACTTATCAATTTACGGTCGTACCTCAGAGGGTTATCCTCCGATGAAGGAAACTTTTTCAACGAAATTCGACTTATCGATCAGCTTATTATTGATATTGCCCAGCAGTTTCCGATAGATTTGTTGTGCAATATAACAAGGAATTTAATTAAGTTGGTCACCTATTAATGATTGAATTTGGTTCAAATATTGTTTATTAGCATTCAATGTCAGTTTTGACTTCGATATTGGTACTTTCTCCCAATATTGAATAACCATGATTTGATAGAAATGTCGTAAAATGAATTTGATACTGATTATTGGTTTCGGGCCATTTTTGACTTTAGGTAAAACCTTTTGAACCCTAAATTTACCTAATATTTGGTTAATTTGAGTCCTGGTTATCTGTATATTATGAGCCGTGGTTAAATCCCTTATGACGTTTTCAATATGATATTTCCTATTTTATATTTTTCCTAATCTTGTACATATTTCGGCAAAAATCAATAAACTCATTCTGAAACTTTTCTCCAGTGATTTGACCACAATGTTTACAAACAAATCGACTATCTACTTCACTAATGTCAGGGGTGGAACAACAAGGTTGGTCATCAGTTGAAGTGTATTGTCGGATTTGTTTATTACAAATGGGACAACAGCTCTCTCCCGATTCTTTAAAGCTATTATGTAACTCAATTATACAGTTCATTTCCATATATATGTGATATCTTATTTTTAACGCATTTTAACTTTACTGACAAACTTTACTTACAACATTTACTCATAAACTTTACTGACAAACTTTACTCATAAACTTTACTCACAAAACTAACTTATTCCTATGAATTTATGAAATCATTTCCGAGAATGTCACGCTATGGTGATTCTTTCCTATTTCATTTGCTCATGCAAATATTTGATTTTTCTATTTGTCTTTTCTATTTGTTTCTTTCCAATTAAATTTCAAGTTTGTACGCTGACATTAGAAAAACAGTTTATGTAAAAAATGCGCTTGCAGATAGCTTTTTACAGAAAAGGTAGGCACATCAATAATTTTCTGTATACAGTATTTATTATTCAGATTTTGAATTGAGTATTATTAACCACCCCCCAGAGCCCAGAGATTTAGCTTTTTTCCATCCCCTGCTCGAGCTTCGCTCTGCGCTGCCGAAAAAAATGAGACAAATTTTGTAATGGCTCTCATAGATTGCTTACGCCGTTTGATTCGAGACAAATGTTTGTAAATGGCTCTCATAAATTACTTACGCAATTTGATTCGAGCCACAGTGTTTGTAAATGGCTCTGGTAAATTGCTTACGCAATTTGATTCGAGCCACAGTGTTTGTATAACATAGCATTACAAATATTTGTTAAAGTATTAAACAAATCCAAAAATTCAATTTTAAAAATGAATTTTTCCCACCTATTCATCCCCTCTGAAAATAGCAAGCTATTTTCAGTGCGAAAAGAACATATCTCGTAATACTGTAAAAGATCTATTACTAAGCTAGCATAGACACAATTCGTAACCAAAAGGTTCAGCATTTTCAATGCTGAAACATAAATTTGTGTCTAAAAATCAAAAGATTTTTATTCTCAAATGCTTCGCTTGTATTCAAACCCAAAATCAGTTGGTGTGAAAATGATCTCGTAATTCAAATCATCCTTTTCAATTTAACAACATGGCTGAAAATATTGCTGAAAACAGATTTTGAAAAATGGTCTCGTAACCCCAACTCCTATACTACTCACGTGCCTCACACTACTCCAGTCAATTATTTTTATCCACGGAAGTACAAAAGCTAAACATTTCCACTAGGATTTTACTTTAAAAGATGGCAACAGCATCCTCGTACCTAAATTCCCCCCCCCCCCCCGCTCCCCCTTGGCCGCCTTTTCCCCCCAGGCTTCTTTTCCCTTTTTTTTTTCTCTTTTTGTGTTAAATGTTTTGGAATTATAATAACCTTAATAGTCAGGGTGCAGTGAGCCCTTGCAAGTTTCGGAGCAACTACAGAATTCAGGGCCACTCAGGTCCACCTCGTCGGAAGTCTTTGAAGAAAGAGGCACATCACAATGGATCGATGCTTTTGTCATTAAATGATGAGTAAACAAGTGGCCCTGCATTCTGTAGTTTTACCCTAGTTTTCTACAACATTGATCCCGTTTAAATGGGCCGCCAGTAATATATTTGACACCTTACAATTCCTTCTCTATTTGGTGTTATCCAAGCAAGAGCTGGGTTCCCAGTTTTCTCAACCGATCGTGACAACCATTTTAAGCTGCACAGTTACTGGCTAACAATCACTGGCTAACTCTGAACTTCTGTTGTTTGGGCTTTCGACATTAAAAATGCCATCTTTTCTTATCTTTTTTCTACAGACGCTCGCAGAGTACTGTGCTTCAGAAAGTGTTTCAGCAACATAGGTCAACGTCAGTGCTTCATTATCTGTAACCCTTTTGTTGGATAAAGCTTGGTTTTAGCATGTACCCATCCAATTGGCAAATCAAAAATAGTCTGATAGTAAAAGGGATTCATGTAAAAGCACATTCTAGCTAGATTTTACTTTTTTTACTTTTCAATCGGGTGGCAATAAGATTGTCAGTTATAGAAATCCAAATGATTGAAATGAGCTCGTAAATAAATCCCATGTTGATAAAAATGTATCTCAAGCAGGGGTTTCCGTTGAATTATCACCTTTTTAAAAAAAGACGGAAGCGTAGTAATGACTAATGATTTAAACCTCAACAATAACAAACTGATCAATCTTAAAAAAGCGTCTCATAATTCTGATGGAGTCAATTTAGAACAATTTAATAAAGGTGTTTCAACACTCGCATTGCAAAATAGCAAATTATTGAGCAATTATGTAAAACGCGATGGTTCCACCACTATGACAAATAATTTTGATACAGGTGATAATAAAATCGTCAATTTGGAAAAAGGAACACCCAACTGATGCCATAAATCTAACACAACTTAGTCAAGTCAACACAAGTCAGTCAAGTCATATCAGTCAACATACTAATAGAGTAAATGTTTTAAATATATCATGGAGGACGAAGGTGAAAGTGAATCTGATTTTCGGACTATTATCGATGGTATAGTCACCTACAATGACATACCACATCAGATCAATAAAAGGGCTAACAAAATTCGATTCAACAAACGGCAAAATAACCGTGACTTATTATAGCAGGTTCGCCATTAATCTATTTACTACTAATAGGCTTATTAGAGAAAATCTTAGTCCACACTATTCGACATACCTGGAAATGTACTTTCCAAGGCAACCGGACCAAACCGATGAATTTAATAATAGTACACTCGACTTTACGGCCATAAATCTAGCGGTGAATAAAAAGGCGACAGTTCATATTACTTCGGCGTATAAAAATTTGAGATCAATAATCAATATGAGTCCAATCAACGCTGGTCAACGCTGGCCGATTTTCGCTCCAGAGGAGATTCCAACAGCCCTTCAAGATTACTGGTTTATGTATTAATCTACTGCGTCAAAAATGAGTACACTGCTTTAGACAGCACTATCTACGATTATGAAAAAGCTACAGAAATCACTGCAAGTGAGACATTTTGACTACGTATGCCTGTTGACATGAACAACCACAGAATCGCTGGGCTGGCAAAATCCGAGGTTAGTTACATTTTACCGCTAATTATATGAAAAAAAATTGAGAGGAGATATTAATTGCTTAAGTAAGAGACTGTCCAACGTCAGCAGCGATACAGATAACAACCAACTGACGTCAGGATTAATGGAAAATGCACGATATCTAAGAAAAGATTTAGATGAAATTAATTAATTTAAATGGGTTACCACTTTACAACGTTGGATCTTACACGAATGCTGATCAATTGATCACAGGATTAGTTCTTCAGCAAAAATCCTATTCATCCTATATATTTGGTCAGGTTAAAGGTAACACATTTTTTTGTTTCAAATCACTCGCTGTTTTTGGATAATATGTGGCATTGAATCAATCGAATTGATCGATGATGCTAATTATGCCACAATAATGTCACGCTAAAAATAACCAAAACTAGTGGTCAAGTGCATGACTTCCCTTTTCGATTTAACAGGGGCATGACAAAAATAAATATGAATCGGGATACTGACTTTACATTGATACAATTACAAAATGCCCACGACATTCCACATAGATTGAAATATAAAACTGTCAACATTTTATGTAATATAATAATATCAATGCCTTACGTTGAAGATGAAAATGGAGACCATATTCTAGATGAAAACGGTGACAAAATAGAATTCACAGTTGAGCATTCCAATGATCCGAACACTTCTGTCAGTTATAATAAAGAAGAGAGTCTAGTTTACAATGATGGCCATCTTGACAGAGAAAACCGACATTTGGTAATAAAAGATGGAGTAAACTGGGTGGAGATGGAGTAAATGGAGAGTTTGGAGAAAATGATAACCATGCGGTTTCAAAGGGTCAACTGAATCAAGCTATCAATGCCCTTAGAACACAACTGCGTAATGAGTTTAAACAGGCTGGTGGCAACAATCGATAATTTATATAACCAAACAATATAATGCCTGGCAGAAAAACTAAAGACATATTTGATTGGAACCATATCTCGAAGGACTTATCACAAGAGCAAATTGTAGAAATAAAAGAGATCTATAAATATCATCATAAAAAGCAATGGCTGTTCAAAGAAAGTCATAACTTTTACAAAACAATGGATTTGTCATGTAAAATTGGATCGGCTACCTTAGTCGTGACAGGCACAATTATTGGAGGTATTACAATTAATCCTACGGTCTTAGGAACCATTTCTGGAGCCGGTGTAATTTTGAGCACATTCACAGGAACCAAAAAATACAAAAGAAAAACAGGGATGTGTAAATTCGCTTACACAACACACGAAAAATTACTTATCAATTTACGGTCGTACCTCAGACTGGGGTTATCCTTCAATGAAGGAAACTTTTTCAACGAAATTCGACTTATCGATCAGATAAGGAAAGGAAAGGAACTTTATTTAAGTGTCTAATCTTGTAGCGCCGTAGAGCACTAATCGGGGACACTGTAAATTGAAATTAAGAATGAAAATCAAATCAAATTTTGGTTTTTGAGGAGAGGGGAGACCGGAGTACCCGGAGAAAACCTCTCGGTGCAGAGTAGAGAACCAACAAACTCAACCCACATATGACGCCGAGTCTGGGAATCGAACCCGGGCCACATTGGTGGGAATCGAGTGATCTCACCACTGCGCCATCCCTGCACCCCAGATTATTACTGATCTGTGCCCAGCAGTTTCCAATAGATTTGTTGTGCAATACAACGAGGAATTTAATGAGGTTGGTTACCTATTAATGAGTAAATTTGGTTCAAATATTGTTTATTAGCATTCAATGTCAGTTTTGACTTTGATATTGGTACTTTGTCCCAATATTGAATAACCATGATTTGATAGAAATGTCGTAAAATGAATTTGATACTGATTATTCGTTTCGGGCCATTTTTGACTTTAGGTAAAATCTTTCGGATCTCATTAAATTTACCTAATATTTGGTTAATTTGAGTCCTGGTTATCTGTATATTATGAGCCGTGGTTAAATCCCTTATGACGTTTTCAATATGATATTTCCTATTTTATATTGATTTTTTCCTGATCTTGTACACATCTCGGCAAAAATCAATAAACTCATTCTGAAACTTTTCTCCAGTGATTTGACCACAATGTTTACAAACAAATCGACTATCTACTTCACTAATGTCAGGGGTGGAACAACAAGGTTGGTCATCAGTTGAAGTGTATTGTCGGATTTGTTTATTACAAATGGGACAACAGCTCTCTCCCGATTCTTTAAAGCTATTATGTAACTCAATTATACAGTTCATTTCCATATATATACATGATATTTTATTTTAAACGCATTTTAACTTTACTGACAAACTTTACTTACAACATTTACTCATAAACTTTACTGACAAACTTTACTCATAAACTTTACTCACAAAACTAACTTATTCCTATGAATTTATGAAATCATTTCCGAGAATGTCACGCTATGGTGATTCTTTCCTATTTCATTTGCTCATGCAAATATTTGATTTTTCTATTTGTCTTTTCTATTTGTTTCTTTCCAATTAAATTTCAAGTTTGTACGCTGACATTAGAAAAACAGTTTATGTAAAAAATGCGCTTGCAGATAGCTTTTTACAGAAAAGGTAGGCACATCAATAATTTTCTGTATACAGTATTTATTATTCAGATTTTGAATTGAGTATTATTAACCACCCCCCAGAGCCCAGAGATTTAGCTTTTTTCCATCCCCTGCTCGAGCTTCGCTCTGCGCTGCCGAAAAAGCAAGTCTCTTTTTAATGAGACAATTTTTTTAATGGCTCTCATAGATTGCTTACGCCGTTTGATTCGAGACAAATGTTTGTAAATGGCTCTCATAAATTACTTACGCAATTTGATTCGAGCCACAGTGTTTGTAAATGGCTCTGGCAAATTGCTTACGCAATTTGATTCGAGCCACAGTGTTTGTATAACATAGCATTAAAAATATTTGTTAAAGTATTAAACAAATCCAAAAATTCAATTTTAAAAATGCATTTTTTCCCACCTATTCATCCCCTCTGAAAATAGCAAGCTATTTTCAGTGCGAAAAGAACATATCTCGTAATACTGTAAAAGATGTATTACCAAGCTAGCATAGACACAATTCGTAACCAAAAGGATTTAGCATTTTCAATGCTGAAACATAAATTTGTGTCTAAAAATCAAAAGATTTTTATTCTCAAATGCTTCGCTTGTATTCAAAACCAAAATCAGTTGGTGTGAAAATGATCTCGTAATTCAAATCATCTTTTTCAATTTAACAACATGGCTGAAAATATTGCTGGAAACAGATTTTGAAAAATGGTCTCGTAACCCCAACTCCTATACTTCTCACGTGCCTCACACTACTCCAGTCAATTATTCTTAATTGATGCCACATTCGTCTTCTATACACCGGAAGTACAAATTAAAGCTAAACATTTCCATTAGGATTTTATTTTAAAAAATGGCAATTCTCCCCCTTTCCCCTTCGCCGCCTTTTCCTCCCACGCTTTCCCCTCCCCCCCTTTTTTTTCTCTTTTTTGTGTTAAATGTTTTGGAATTATAATAACCTTAATAGTCAGGGTGCAATGAACCCTTGCAAGTTTTGGAGAAACTACAGAATTCAGGGCCACTCAGGTCCAACTAGTAAGAAGGCTTTGAAGAACGAGACAACCACAATGGATCGATGCTTTTGTCATTAAATGATGAGTAAACAAGTGGCCCTGCATTCTGTAGTTTTACCCTAGTTTTCTACAACATTGATCCCGTTTAAATGGGCCGCCAGTAATATATTTGACACCTTACAATTCCTTCTCTATTTGGTGTTATCCAAGCAAGAGCTGGGTTCCCAGTTTTCTCAACCGATCGTGACAACCATTTTAAGCTGCACAGTTACTGGCTAACAATCACTGGCTAACTCTGAACTTCTGTTGTTTGGGCTTTCGACATTAAAAATGCCATCTTTTCTTATCTTTTTTCTACAGACGCTCGCAGAGTACTGTGCTTCAGAAAGTGTTTCAGCAACATAGGTCGTCGTCAGTGCTTCATTATCTGTAAACCTTTTAGTTGACGTGTCTACAGATGGATCAAGCTTGCCCGCGGGGTGGATAAAGCTTGGTTTTAGCATGTACCCATCCAATTGGCAAATCAAAAATAGTCTGATAGTAAAAGGGATTCATGTAAAAGCACATTCTAGCTAGATTTTACTTTTCACTTCTGGAGATACCTACCCTTTCACTTCTAAAGATGAAAAATACCCAGAAATAAAATCAAAGTTACTTTCGCTAAAGTCTGAAAACTGGCTGTCTTAAAATTTCTTATCATGTTCAGGTTTAAAATGCCTTCGCGATTAAAGCACAGGACATAGTTTTTCATTTTGATTAAGGCCTGCCATTCTTTGGCAAAAAGGTTCGGGCTTTGTTCACAGGTTAAAAGAGAAGAGGAAGGTACAAAACGTCTCACCATCAATTGCTCTAACGCGAAAGGGATTAATTATTAGTAAACTTTTGTTCGGAGCCTTGCGTTAAGGATAACCTTTCGTTTGCACACATCAGATACTGTTACCATCAACTTATTTTTATTCGTCTGTTCGCGTGCCCTAACTTTTAGTGTTTAAATAATGTAGAGAAAATAAGCAGTGTGTAAGAAAGCCACCTGGTATGAAAGCGTGTTTCAGTCTCTGTGTGTTTTTTTCTTGGTGGTCTTCTTCCTTCTATTTGATCTTTTGTTGTCGACTCATTGTTACTCTGGTGGATCATTTGAAATTCCAGTTAACCTGTGCACTCTCCATATAGTCGAGCAAACAGATCCAGAATCCTGGTGCAAAAATAACAACAAGTTTTGGTTTTCCTGGTAGATGGCTGATAATGACTTGTTAAAAGAAGTTCATTACTTAGCGCAAAACTGTCTCAAATATTGTTGAACACATAAACTAAAAAGGCTAACTACCCATCCGTATACTCCTCAAGACTAATACTAGTAGTAATTGGAAATTAGGGGAGTGTGTCCGACAGGTGTAGAGATGTCTTTTCTGAGAAAGTTCCAAAAACGTAACTCCTCAATCGTCCAACACTGCTGCAGGGATTTCACTGCATGGTCATGCACGTGATTTTTGTCCAAAGTTCGCCCTTGAAGCCGTGGCAGAAAAAAAAACATTTTCTGACAGATCAAAAGCCTCTGAAAAATCTGCAGGGCGGCTAAAAGTGCACCCGTTACAAACAACACGTTCCGAGAGAGATCGCAAGATACATTGTAGGATTGAATCGTTCGGACGCATTTAATTAAACCACTTTTAACTACATCTTGCTAATCCCAGGCTTAAGAGAGTATGACAGATACCAGAGAGAAATGCAACTCACCGCAAAGCCGTGAAGTTTTGTTAGCGCTCGGGTTCATGCGAGACGAAGCTAAAATTCAAACACGATAGATTCTTAAAACAAAAGGAAGAAATCGTATATCCCTGATATAACTTACTACCGTGTATGAAAATAAAGAATGACACTTCTCCATGTTCTAGGTCACTGTCTGCAATAGTATCAGTAAAAAAAATATCGTGACATTAATTTGCTTGCGTGCGGAGTAAGAATAAAAAGGCATCAGTGAGAACGGCCTCTCAGGGTTTTACGGAGAAAGGGAATATGATCAATAACTCAATTTGAGGTACAAAGGAGCGGGGGAAGGGGTGGGGGAGCTTTCTTTCAACGAGTTTTGGAGAACATTTCCATTTACAACAAGTGGCAAAATTCAATACGCAAGAAGGACTCCTTCAGCCCTAGAAAATAAGTCCCACTCCCCTATCCCCTCATAGACTGTGAGGTCTTTTAAAGTCTGTGATTAGTCCGAGCTTTGGCGAAAGTCTATGCCGCAGCAACTAGAAGCATGTGTTAACTTTTCAAAAGAACAAAATTATCCCTGAAAATTCATAGTGGGGTGCTACTCCGTTGAAATGAAAACGACTCAATGCGGGAGGCCCGGTGGCCTCATGGTTAGTGCGCTCGACTCCGGAGCGAGTGGTCCGGGTTCGGAGCGTGGCCGGGGACATCGTGTTGTGTTCTTGAGGAGACACTTTACTCTAACGGTGCCTCTCTCCACATGCATCCAGGTGTATAAATGAGTACCGGCAAATTTAATGTTGGAGGCAACCCTGCGATGGACTAGCATTCCATCCAAGGGGGAGTAGAAATACTCCTAGTCGCTTCATGCTACAATAACTGGAGACTGACTAAGCTTGTAGCAGATTTACCTTTACCAATGCAGTTTACCTCGATAAAGGATTTCCTGGTCTGCAGCGTCAAAAAGATGTCGGGTTTTATATCCTACCTCAGCTAATGGCCAGTGTACTTTACCTACTTCTGCAGCCTTGAGAGAAGAAACATCGAGCTTTAAAAACGCATGTCCTAAGCACCCCTGGCGTGACTAAAACCATGCAGTCAAGAGCCTCTACAGATCATGATTTTTAAAGCGAGAGGGATCACGATTAAAAAAATTGTTTTTCAATTTTCAGGCAGATGTTCTTATTTGTGAGCACAAGTTTTCCAAAGCTCCACGCAAACTAGCAAAGATCTTTGTCGCTAACACTTTTCAAGTTTATTGCCAAGAATTCTTGGCCAATTTTCTCTTAAAGGTCAGCATAGCCCAAAGACCAAAGAGCAAGAGCAAATGACCACAAAACTTAAGGAAGATATCTTGCGAAATGTGCTTAGGTCACGAAGCAACAGTTCTTGCTCTATGAGGTCATAAGCGGTTGCCTGGTGCCTTCCTGCCTTGGAGAAACACCAGAAAATGACTGATAGCGGAAAAGGGTAAAAAACCGCTTCATACAATGACATACAAACTCTTCCTTCATGTGACTAAACACTCGGTTATGACGTTTGTCTGATTTTTTGCGGGCAATTGCCCAAAGAATCAAAAAGATCTCTGTTGCTAAGATTTCCAGTGCCATTTGTAGCAGGGTTTACGCGAACGCAGTTTAAAATCAACACGGTTTCAAGACTTCGAAACCACCTCAAAATCGTCGCGGTTTTAGTTGGAAGTGTTTACACAGAATCTTTTTCGCCAGAAAATGAAAGTCGTGATGGTTTAAGCGATCGCAATGCAGATTTTGCGCCAAAATAGTAACCGTATTCAAATCGATGCGGTTTTTTCTGCTTACACGACATATGAAATCGTATCGTTTTAAAAACGCTCCACTTTTGGCAGCGTTTTCTAATCTGGTCTCGCCAACGGTTTCGATCGGTGTCGTGTAAACAGAAGGCGTAACCGCATCGAAAACGATACAGTTACAAATGAAACTGCGTTCGTGTAAACTCTGCCTGTATCACATTCTGCTCCGTGTGGTAAAATAGCTCGTCAGCTTTCACACCTTTCTTTGCAAAAAAGAAAACCAACTCAAAAAGCTCAAAGGGCATAAACATTTTATCCCTCTCAAGTAGATATCCTTACAAAAAATTTCAGGCAATTTACTAGAGCCATTTCTAGTTTGGGAAAAATACTGAAGGAGGGTTTGCAGTCTCTAATTGTCCTTAATGCCCCTGGCCTCTTTCCCGTCTAAAAGGCTTCGAACATAAGTATCATGTTCTTACCCCAAATGCAATGCAATTCCTTT
>NC_090896.1:45153504-45178504 GCF_036669925.1 Montipora capricornis
CATGAATTGTCGGGTTCGTTGAGTAATGCAATGAACTGTTATATTTTAAGTAAAAAATATTTTAATGAAACAAGGCATAGTTTGAAGTCAAAAGATGAATGGAAAATATTAAGTTTCCGTAATTGTTATTGCGAGTCACACTTCTCTGTGGAGGACACTTTTGAAGAAATGGAGAGATTGAAGAAGCTTTGTATGCTGCTGAGAAAGGTCGAGCACAACCTTTGATGGATATTTTGAAAGAACAATACGGCATTGACTCTCGGTCATTTTCTGAATTTGCTCGGAAGCAAACTCTTTCAGCTGCATTACAGCTTTACCTCCACACGCAGATTTTGTGGCACTTGACACGAGCAAGATCACGTTTTGGATGCTAAGAAAGGACAGCAACATCAACTCTCGACAAAACGAAATGGCAAGTGGATGGAACGGTGGATGTCAGATGCCAGAATCGTTCTTTGGATTCACTACGCAGTGACTTGTCTTGCAGCAGAACACCTAGTGAGGAAACAGTTCTACAATGTTCATCATCTGTTAACTCTTTACAACCTTTGTATGATGTCATACTCGAGCCAATTGCAGACTTGCTCCAGGGTGATGAGTTAATCGTTGTTCCCGATGGGGCCACTCTCTAGCACGGTCTATTTACTTTGCTGATATCAGCTCCTTTTGTTTACCTTCATCTAAATTCTAAAAAAAATGAAGTCCAAATTAGAGATTTAAGTTTATTCCCCCTCCAAAAAATGGAATAAGGGCTGTGACTAAAAGTGGGACGGGGACTCGGGGACTCGGGGACTTGAAGACGTGAGGACGCGGGGGCATGGGGACGCGGGGACGTGGGGACTCGGGGACGCGAGGACGTCGGAACTCGGGGATTCGAGGACGTGATAAACAAATAACACCTGACTTTTGCGTTGGATTGTTAAAATACAATTTTTGACGGTCAAATGTAAACTAATCTAATATGCTGGAGAGTTTGTCAGACCAGTAGCTGATGATTTCCAGCGTCCATGGTTCCCTCTTGTCTATTCTACCGTGAGAGCTCTGGGTACAGAATATTTTTAAGGCAGGGGGTCTTAAACGTCGTGGACAGCCATGGAGGACTTTCCTGGTAAGTAAATTAGTTTTCAATTGAAGCTATTATCCTTGCAGTTATAAACGCAATTTTTTCAATTGCGTAAAGAAACCTGACAAATTCGGGACTTCAACGGGGTTTGAACCCGTGACCTCGCGATACCGGTCCGACGCTCTAACCAACTGAGCTATGAAGCCACTGACGTTGGGAGCAATCGCAAAAATTGCGTTCATAACTGCTAGGACAATAGCTTCACTTAAAAACTCAGTTACTTACCAGGAAAGTCCTCCATAGCTGCGCACGACGTGTAAGACCCCCTGCGTTGAAACTATTCTGTACCCAGAGCTCTCAAGGTAAAATAGGCAAGGAGGAACCATGGTCGCTGAAATCATGAACTACTGGTCTGACAAACTCTCCAGCATATTAGATTATTTTACACTTGTAGACCGTCAATTCAGCGCAAAAGTCAGGTACGCGTCTCCGAGTTCCGACGTCCTTGCATCCCACCTCCCCGAGTCCCCGCGTCCCCGCGTCCTCACGTCCTCGCGTCCCCGCGTCCCCGTCCCACTTTTAGTAACAGCACTAATCTTGTACTAATCTGCATCCGCGTCTCTGAAAACGTTTTTTGACGAGTTTGCTTCATACGTGGAGAGTATCATTCTAACACCAGAAGCGCTTATCATTACGGGTGACTTTAATATCCATGTTAATAATGTGAACGATTCTGATGCTTGTGAATTTTTGGATTTGCTAGCGTCGCTTGGCCTGAAACAACATGTGATTGGTCCTACCCATGAGGGTGGCCACACCCCGGACTTGGTGATCACCAGGCAATATGATCAGTCGTTACTTGATAAGTATGCCCCTCTGAGAACTAAGTCTGTTGCTAACAGGAAGTGTGTGCCTTGGTTTGACCACAAAATTAAGGATGCTATTAAGGCTAGGCGGAGAGCTGAGAGGAAATGGCGCTATTCTAAATATGCACAGGAACTAAGTGTTTTCAAAGAGAAGAAAAACCATGCAATATACTTTATGAACCAAGCTCGCTGCGATTATTACACCAATCATATCTAGCAAAACAGTTCTGATCAGAGAAAACTGTTTAATGTTACAAAGTCCCTGTTGTGTGACACTAACACTGCATCGTTTCCTCGTGTTGACAATGTTCGGCTTGCCAATGATTTTGGAAATTTCTTTGCACAGAAGATTGAGTATATAAACGGGGCTTTAGGTAGTTCATCTACAGCATCTTGACCATCTCTACATGCTACTGACATTACATGCCTGAAAGAACGGTTTACCGGTTTCAAGACTCTCTCACAAGAACAAGTGCGCTTGTTGATTAGTAAAGCAGCGGGCAACTCGACCCCATTCCCACTCCCATCGTTCTCAAGTTGCTGGATTTTCTACTGCCAGTTATCACTAAACTGATTAACCTCTCTTTTGACACCGGTCGATTCGCTGAAGCCTGGAAAGAGGCGCTTGTGTTACCATCTCTCAAGAAGCCTGGTTTGAACTCTGCGTTCAAAAATTTCCGTCCAGTCAGTAACCACTCTTATATTTCTAAATTGTCGGAGAGGGCTGGGGTTGAGCAGTTTATGGAGCATCTGACTGCCAATGATTTACATTCTCACCTTCAATCGGCGTATAAACAGCAACACAGCACCGAGACGGCCTTACTTAAAGTTAAGAATGATATTTTGATGTGTATGGACGAGCAACATGTCACCTTGCTCGTATTATTAGATTTAAGTGCAGCTTTTGATACTATACATCATGATAAGCTGATTGATCGTCTTGAGTCTGATTTGGGAATAACTGACAATGTGCTTGCCTGGCTTAAATCGTATCTTTCTGACCGGTTCCATCGTGTTTCTGTAAATGGTAGTCTCTCACATCAGTTTCCCTTAAAACAAGGTGTTCCTCAAGGATCATGTTTGGTTCCCTTGCTTTTCACTATCTACACACGCAAACTGTTCCAGATCGTTGAAAGCCACCTCCCACAAGTTCACTGCTATGCTGATGATACACAGTTGTATGTGTATGTATCGTTCAGCCCCAATCGATCTGCGGATGCTGATTTTGCCATCAATTCCATGACTGACTGTATCTGTGACATTAGGAGTTGGATGATTTCAGATAATCTTATGCTAAACGATGATAAGACAGAATTTTTAATTATAGGTACTAGGCAGCAGCTGGCCAAGGTTAACATCAGTTGCATTAGGGTTGGGTCTACTGATGTTTGTCCTGTAACAGTAGCTAGAAACCTAGGCTCTTGGTTTGATGAGCAACTCACTATGTCAACTCATAGTAGCAAGTTATGCGGTGTTGCCCTTTACCATCTGCATAATATCAAACGCATTCGCAAGTATTTGTCTCGAGAATCAACGGAAATGCTTGCCATGCATTTATTACATCTCGTGTTGATTATTGTAACAGTCTTCTGTATGGGCTGCCCAACTACCAGCTTAACAAATTGCAGAGAGTTTTGAATGCCTCAGCCAGGCTAGTTTGTAATGCCCCTAGGTTTTGCCACATGTCACCCCTTCTTCGTGGTCTGCATTGGCTTCCTGTTAAAGCCCGGATACAATTTAAGATACTGCTTATTACATTCAAAGCAATTCACGGCCTTGCTCCTAAATATCTATGCGATTTAATAACATTTAAATCGTCCTTATATAACCTTAGATCTTCAGGTAGTATTTTACTTTCTATGCCAATTGTTCGATCGAAGACGTTAGGTGATAGAGCTTTTATGGTAGCAGCGCCAAGGCTCTGGAACTCTCTTCCAAAAAAACTTCGTGAGATTACTAATGTGAACAGTTTTAAGGCTCATATTAAGACTTATCTTTTTAGGACTTTATAGTGGTGAGCAATTTTATATTCAATTCTTACTTGCATGCATATATATTATTTAGTTTTTATATGCATTATCTTTTGTTAACTTGTAAAGTAATGCAGTTGTAATGCGCAGCTGATCATTCTCATGTTAAGCTGCGCACAATAAGTTCACAAATTATTATTATAAATCGTGACCGCGATCAGTTAACTGGCTAACTAATACATTGATTTACTTTGTAAACCTTACCTCTGTGTCACCTGCCGCAAAAAAGTATAAAGCGAAAGTGGATCTATCTGAGTCTTGGTTAAGGCCACAACAACAAGTAGAAAGTCAACAGTTCCTAGATACACCAGTTGTTTACAAGAGACAGCTAAGGTAAACTTAGCTGTTTACGGAAACTTCATTGGCTTTCCTAGATATCAAAGTTTCGATTAGTGGCAACGTGCTATGTACCAGTGTGCACTACAATCCTACAGATTGTCACAGTTATTTGTTATATTCATCGTCACATCCATCACATGTCAAGAACTCCATTCCTTATTCGCAATTTCTTAGACTTCGACGTCTATGTAGTGATGACTCCGATTTTTCCAGGAAATCAGAGGAGATGTGCCAGTTCTTCGAAAAACGTGGCTATCCTGCCTCTGTGGTCAAAGCGGGCCATCATCGCGCCCAACAATTTGATCGACAGTCAGCACTACAAACGTCACAAAAAGATAAGAATGACAGAATTCCATTCACCCTCACTTTCCATCCTCATAATCACGCAGTCAAAAGTATCATTCTTAATAATTTTAAATTACTCCAAAATGATCCCGAGACTGGTAGAATCTTTTCGCAACCTCCACTTATTTCATTTAAACGCGACAAAAACGTGGGCAACTTTTTAGTTAGAAGCGCGCTCAAAACCAACGAGCAACCCGGCACTTTCAAATGTGCGCGCTCACGATGCAAAACTTGTCTTTTCATTCTTAACACTAGCAAGATATCGGTACCTAAGCGATCTGTTAAGATCATCGATCGTTTCACATGTACCTCCGCAAATGTCATTAATTGCATAACCTGCACGTTATGCAATAAATTATACATTGGCGAGAAAGGTAGACGACTAGGCGACCGATTCCACGAACACCTTCGCAATGTTGAGAAGAATGACAAAGATGCATCTAAGCCAGTCGATCGTCATTTTAATTTCCCTAACCTCTCCAAAAAACATATGGCTATCTGCGGCCTTTCCCTACATCTAGGTACGACGGAAAGCCGCAAGAATCTGGAACAAAACTTCATCTTCCACATCGGCACCCTTAATCCTCACGGTATTAACGAACGCTTTTCATTTAATTAATATATTCCTATTTTTCACGTTGCCACGTTACCACCAATAGCGTAGCTCCTACTCTACTATATAAACTAAGCGTAACCCATAATTCCTCGATTCGCTCTCACGGAGGGCTAACCCTCGAGACGTCAGCTTTTAGAATCTCTGTACGGTGGCCAATTTACACTATCAACTCCGTTGATAAAACCAAATTAAATTCTCAACTTCGGTTAATGCCTTTCTCGTGCTCTGATTGGTTTACTCAATCTCGGTTACAGCTCATATCCCTTAGTTTGACCTTATATGGCAAATGATTGTGCTAAGTTTTTGTGGAAATTTTGGATCAATTCCGACGTTTAGAAGTACACGAAAAGGCCAGAAATGTTTTTGTGATGAGCCTGCGTCTTTCTGACCACAAGGTATTACACAACATCGAAACTTTATCAAGTTTTTTCGATCTCGCTCGGAGTTTTTCGCTTTTTTCGCTCGTATTTCGTACTTCCAAACTTTTGGAGTTTAAGGAATTTAATAAAACAATTATTCCATTGCGCTTGTTCAATATGAGACTGGTTACAGCCAATTCATCATCCAACGCACGTTCATGGAATAATTGTTAAATAAACAATGACAGAATATAATTCCATTGTGTTATAATATAATTAAGAGCAGGATGCAAGCAAAGCGATAGAACTTTTAAAATATTTCATAAGAAAGATTACTTACCGTGACATTTCGAACCGAAACTGCAGGGATGCCCTTATATGTACAGGAGTCGGTTTAATTTTCTTTCTAATTCCTCCGCTTCAGAGAACGTTTACCCCCCCAAATTCCTCCAGCAGTGGATTTTATGGTGACGTTCAACCCACACCCAAGTGCAGCCCAGACCACACCAGGTGCAGCCCAGGATCCATCGTGGAACTTAGGCCAGTGGTCGGGAGAGAGCTCTTGCTCAGAATCAGATGATTTCAAAACGACAGTTGCCATTTTCAATGAAGCCTTGGATAAGTTATCTCATGGAAAGTTCCAACCCCTTACTTCCCCATTAACAAAAAAATGGGAAGATGCAACTGCCATCGAATAGCGCGATTGTCTAAAGACAGCTGAGATGTCCTGTCGGGTATTATGCGGCGTAATCGCCCCAAATGCTGGGGACAAGCTTTACGAGGCCTTGACGTTGGGAAAGAACGTAGAGGCAACAAACGACCTAAAAACACTGGCAACAGCTTACAAGAATACGCCGTCTAAGAATCTAAAGACTCAAATTCTTAGCTTATATATGCCCTTAATTACACGAATGAGCAACTAAAAAAAATTCACAAACCCTTTGAGGAGTTAAGCGATCGTCAGATCAAAAAAGCGTGGGTGCAAAGCTGTAAATATGGCCATACCTACTGATAAAAATGACAGTGGAAATAAACTATATGTTGACCAAAACATAGACGAGAGTCATATCAGCTCACACGAAAATCGTAAAAATGTATTCAAATAGATAACAGATAATGCTGGCGAATTTTCTGCAGATTATGGTATTTCTAGTGTAAATTTAAATAATGATTTTGATGACATGCCTCACAAAATTAGAAAAAAAGCATTTTCTTTTACTTTGCAAAAGTCTAATCAAAATTCACAACAGAAAGGAAAATTTGATATCAACCTCTTTAAATTAATAAGAGATACCTCTTCACATAATTACACTTTTAATTTTAATTTTAAAAAAACAGGGTTTGCTGTTTATTCAAATGAATTTCCCTCTATGAATATCAAATTTGAAGGTTTAAACATGATTATGGCAAAACAAGCAACAACAAAAGTACCAAATGAATATTACTACATAATATCAATAGTAAGTCTTTATCCTGATGGTACTTCAATCAAATTCAAAGAAGACTTTTATATTACTATAAAAGCTAATTATGACAATAATAGCCCATCATCATTACCAATGTATTTTGTATGTTATGGTATAAAAAATGCAGCACTAAATAATCTTGACATTAGTATTTAAGATTTGGAAAAAGCTTATGAAATATCATCTGATGAAAAATTTACAATACATATGCAAATTGATATGACTGGAAACGACATTTTAAAAACATCACATTATTTACACGGTTATCTTATAACCGATTTATCAGACAAAACTTTTATTATAAATGGAAGTAAAAGAGTTTCACTTCCTAGTGGCTTAATAATCAAACAAATTCAAATTATATATAATTCTTTCAAACCAAATTATGAAAAACTAAACCTTCAAATTTATTATGGGTTTCGATTTGCATTCAACGATTTTTTCGTATTAGATCAGAATACACATATACAAACGTTAAATATGAATTTAGCATTACAAAACGGACATTTTAAAGTCAAACTAATAAACAACAATGTGCCAAACGAAAACCTCGACATATTGATTCAATACATTCATTAAAATAATATACACAATATTGTAATGACAACTGATCAAAAAATATTTAATTTCAATCATATAAGCAAAAATCTATCAGATGATAAAATTAAAGAAATAAAAGATTTGTAAAATTGGATCAACAGTTTTGGTTGCTATAGGAACAATTTTCGGAGCTATTACTCTAAATCCTATTGTTTTAGGAGTAATATCAGGCTCTGGTCTTATTTTGAACACATTCGCAGAAGCCAAAAATGACAAATGTGTAAATTTGCTTACACCACTTATGAAAAAATATTAATAGATTTGCGGTCGTATTTACGAGGAGTAAAATTCAACTAGGTGCCATTTTTCACTAAAATTCGACTTATAGATCAAATGATAATCGATCTATGCCCTTCTGTATCGATCAGATTTGTTGTAAAATATAACAAACAATTCATTGTTTAATCAACAAACAAAGCTTATTCCAATATTTCTCATAATCATGCAAAGTCATTTTGGATTTAGTGATTTTAACTTCAAAATCAATCCCCCATTCAAGAAACAAACTATGAATAATATATTTAACAGAAACAATTCGTTTACGTTGTTCTTTGATCTGGGGCAATAAATTTTTATCTTATCAAACATTTTCAAAACATTATTATAAACAAATGGTGGAATGGGCTTTTTATTAGAAAGGCCAATGTCATTAAGAACATTAATAATATGATATTTTCTGATATAAACTGATTTTTTCCTCAGCTTGTACATATTTTCATAAAAGTCTATGTAATTATTCTCATAAACAAAACGATCAACAGTGCCGCAATTTTGGCATGTCATTTGATAATCATCTACTAATATTAATTCTTTTTTATCACAACAATTATCATCGTTATCTGTTTTTATATATTCTTCATTATGTAAAATGACACAACAAAAAGGACACATTTTATACTCCTTTTTATATAAATCTGTTCATGTAATTTTTCACAAATCATTATATGATATTGTACAAACAGAATTTTTTTTTTAAATATTACGGTTGAAAGTTTCATGACAAAACTATCTTGAACGTAAATGACACCCTATGGTGATTTTTTCCTGTTTCATTTGCTTATGCGTATATTTAAACACACATATTTAAACAAACTTCACAAAATAATTTCACAAACTTGAAAAGTTTGACTGAAAAATTTCAAAATTGTGAAGTAAAAATGTAAAGCTTTTCACTGGTAAAAATCATGGGAAAACCCTTCATTTCGTTTTCGAGTTCAATTTGATTGATTATGTGAATATTTAAACACGCTGCTTGTATCTTCCAAAGTCACTTCCAAAATAGAAACCAATTTGGAAATAAAATTCATTTGAGAAACAATTTTGGTAAAAAACAATTGTTGAAGTAATTATAAAAATATTTATAGAAGTGGTGAAAATATAGGTTTTTTCAAGTCTTTATTAGTTCGCTAGGGTTTTTTCTAGTGGTTTTATGATGGGATCCCACCGCAAGCGGTCCCCCCGCCTAATGACTTTTTTTAGTGGTTTTATTCATTGCTTCTATCTCACTTCGTTCGCTAAACAACAGATCTAAGGGTTTTTGTAGTTATGGTTTCTAATATTTGATAAGTATTTTTAAGATCAGTTTTGTAAAATGTAAATGCTTCCTTTATATTGGAAGTACACTTAGCTATCAAGCTAGTTTACAGACACTCCACTGTTAAAAAGGTGAACGTAACAATTCAAACTTAACAAAAACATTATTAAGAACCCCAACTAGCGGGAGGCAACCAGTTGGCTGTTTACAAAGCGTGGTGCAGTTGAATCAGGGACAACCAGAAACAAATTCAAGCCAGAGGTTAGAACGGGATTTGAACCGGAGCAGCCGCATGCAAACCCAACGCCCTAACCACTGCACCACACTGCCTCCTCCTTTTGAAAGCGAAAATTTCAATGTCAAGTTTTCAGCGCAAATTCCAAGGTCAATGTTTAAGTTATATAAAGCGCTCATACCCCCAACTACTATACTACTAACCGCCAGATAAATACGCGCAAAAAGAAACCAAACAATAGTCAGCAATTTTAAATTGAATGAGCAGTGTAAAACGAAAAACAAGGCATCAATGCATTGGTCGATATCGCCAAAGGCAATTGATTGAAAAAATCACATGAAAAGTAATTATACATCGGCGGTATGGCGGTAATTGAGAATTTAGTTAAGCAAGGTCGAAGAGATAGTCAACAAAAACCTTACTTCAAAACATAACTTAGGCAGTGTTGCATGCACGCTTTACTGGGTAGGGTTCCTTTGGACCACTTTCGCAAATATTTGGGATTTCACGTTGTTGTTGAATACGGCAAAGAAATGCACTGAAAGGCGTGCCACATAAGTATTTATCCATTTGCTGCTGTGTTATCATTATCGTAGTCCAAGTCCCCGCAGTCGTCTTCGCTTAAACTCCCTAAGAACCAGATGCCTGCAACTTCGCCGATATCGCCTTTTTCACAGACCAAGTAATTTTAAGCGTGATTTACTTTCCAGCGAAACCAAAGCTTCAAACCAATCACAATCTTGCATAAATCAATAGCAGCTTGAGCAGGGTCAAAGCTTACTGAAAAATTACGTCTGAAAACAGCTTGGTCTGTGAAGTGAGTACAATCTTGTTGTGGGCCCCTGGGACTGTGTTTTAAAAGGAAAAATAAGTAGGTGGGAGTCGGAAGTGATTTCTGTGATTGGATGAGGATGTAGCGCGATATTTTTAAGCCAATCATAGAGCAATGAAATGCCCAGAAATGGAAAACACTCCAGATTTGACAGACCTGCTTGTTCTTCAATTCCAAAATCTTTGCGTTCGCTCGCCAGAAAATACGCCCGCTATGCAGGCAATATTGCTTAGGCACAATATTAACAGAAATTTCATGACAAGCATGCCAATTTACAAGACTTTTTAGGAATATCGCCACAACTTTCAGTTTTCGATGACCATTACGAAGTTAAGGGGTTTCTGTCTTTCTGCACCTTAGTACACACTAACCTATTCTTCTTTCTCGACCGCAGTGCCTGAGTTGATAATGTCCTGAAAACCAGAGGCGAACGGGTAAACATTAGTTAAACGTGATGATACTACCACATAACAATAAGCAACGATAGTGATGATTGAAAACAAAAGAAGAAAGGAAGAAGAACTCATACTTAAAGCAACGAAACGCGTGATACGTACGATGAAATTGTGAGTGCCGAGGGAGAAAGAGGTGGCTAGAACTGAACTGATTCACTTCCACCTCTTAGGTGAAAAGCGTTGGAAAATATCTTGGACTTTCCGGACACATTTCAAGTTATCGAAGTAAAAACCTTGCTTTGGTCAAGGATGAATCAATGAATTGATTCCTTTCAATACCGATACACGTTAACTTAACACTTACTTCGAGTTCGTGGAGGTTTCTTTGAAATTCCTCTTCAAGGGTACACTCTCCAATAACGTTCAGCTTGGAACTTAGGAGATGAGAAATAAAGTGAGCAAAACGCTGACATGCGACGAAAAATAACGCAGGTTCAGCTAGTTTTATTTTAATTTCCTAAACAGCACTTGAATGACTGGACCCACCTGAAATGACCCTTGAATTCTTTAAGCTTTCTCAAAATGCTTTCTCTTGCCTGAGAAGGAACAGACAATAACGATTTCAATTCAATGATTTCAATTCAATGATTTTAAAGCAACGCGGACAAAAAAATCAATGGCGCAAAGAATCTCTGAGTTATGGCAAAAAATCAAATTATGAAGGATTTGTATGACGCATTTTACAGGAAATTACAGCGATTTGTCGTGGCCTTTCAGTTCATACTGTTTTATGGTTCAAATGGCAGTCCTGCAGTTTACAACCTTGTGCCTGCATAACAAGTGGAATTTATATAAGACCAATTGATAGCATGAGAAATCCTAAACCTAACCCAAACGTAACCCCAACTTCCACCCTTAACTCAGATTTAAAGGGAACCTTTGTGTTGCGTACATAAGTCGTGTCCACTCCTGAGTGGAATCCAAACCGTTGCGGTTATTTGATTTCTGTCCGTGGCTCAAAAACGTCGCGTGCTTTTATGAAGGGGCACTGTCATGCTAAATTTGTTGTTTTTAGGTCAAAACTGGGTAGAAATTTAAATTAGTACTTAAGCTCACATGTACAACATTCCTGACAACCCTATGAGAAGCTATGAAATGCAATTACGACACAAAGAACTATCCGTTTAATTTTTGGCAACCTTCTGAAAACATCGTCTTTAAACTTGAAAAAATGGCCAGTTTTTGCAAGTTTCAACCCATTTCCATCTTCTCCATCCTCAGCTGCAAACACTAAAGCATAGCTTCACTGCACTTCATTGGCTATTGCAATTGGTAACAAAAGTACAGCATTATTTTTTGGTCTTCATTGATGCAAAGCGACGTATTTTATTGGTCTGAAGTTTGACTAAAATAGCGTGACACTGCTCCTTTAAGCCCCCTTGTGCTACTTTTGGAATCAAATCTACAAATGGCTGGACTCTGTAAACTTGCTGATAAGAAAGGATATTATTCCACGTCTAAAAAAGAGCAATAGCTCCAGCGTCAGTGTCATTCGGATTTATATGAGTAGTATAGTACAGAACCAGGAAGAATCTTTGAGACTGTGAAGACTGCCTGCTTTTTTCTAGACAACCCAACCATTACTAAACATTAGACATATACACTATCCTTTAGATAATGTTTAAGCCTAAAGTTAGCATTTTTGTATGGGTTTGGGTTGTTTCAGCTATAGAGCATCCGAACTAGTGGTCGGAAGCTGGTTGGTTCAACTCCTGCAAAGGAGCACTTGGGTTTCTTTCCGAGTATTCCCGAGTCACCCAGGGTTTTTGATAGCTTTTCAAAGTACCGGAGAGGGTTATATTCTGTTGTACATGGAAGACCGATAGCAAGTGCCTTGGGAGCGAATCATCAAGGAGACATGGGTCCCCAACAAATTACTAATGAAACTCTAAGAAATGCTGTTTAGATACATTCTTAAGTTTAGAGAGAAATAAGGTAACTAAAGTTATAGTGGGATGAAATGCCAACAGATTCTGTTGGCATTTCATGTTGGCATTTCATTCTAAACAGATTATTCTGTTTGGTAAGCAAAATGAGGCTTTGTGCCGACTTGTTAACTTAGTTTGAAGAATATCTTGCGAGTGATTGTATTGTGTTTCCTCAGCCAGTGGCTTCCTGAGATACCCAAGTCCAAAAAGAAAAAGGAATTAAAAGCCAACATATCTGCAAACTTGGACAATTTAAAGATCTTTATAACGTCAAATTAGAGGATGCAGCTGGATGTGACAACTGGACAACTGGACAACTGGACAAAACGTTCGGCTTCCGGCCTCAAACGAACACCCTGGTCACCACGGAAAAAAAAACATCTCTTCGTTTTATTTACCGGGGTTAACGTTTACCGTCTACTTTATTTCAAGAGTTCTACTTAGTCAGTGTATTTACTTGCAGTCGGCCTGTACTCATCACCAACAATTTTTCTTGCATCTGCCTGTTTTGCTCACCAAGCTTTTCGTTTTCAGCCTATGAATTCAAACGAAGCTGCTCATTAGGACTGGTGTAAGTCGAACCTATGGGGACTCTGCTATAGTGCGTCTGTTGCGGTTTTATTCTCTAAATGCCATCTGCCCAAAACAGATTGAAGAAAGTCAGGAGCTCATCAAGGGGAGCCTCTATCTCTACTAATTCCTTGAGTCATTTTCATGCATGCTCACTTACGATAAACTAACTTAACGGAGCTAATAGTGTTGTAGTCAAGACCACAATTTCAGGGGAATTGTGCGTTATTTGATAAAAGCATGAAATTTCTCACCAGTGTCAACCAAGCGACAATTACCAATTTTGGATATAGAGGCATGGCTGAAATGTCCTATAACCGGAATAAGCTCGTTTGCGAATAAATGCTGACATGTTCAGATATCAAAAAAGAATTGTAATAATAAGCATATTGTAAAAAGAGCACATTGATAATATAATAAATTAATACTTGTTTTCACAAGTAATCTGCAACTTTCAACTAAAGATGTCATCCTAAATTAAACTGACCGAGACAAGTTGATCTTATTTACAGTCAAACCAAGTGAAGCGTACCCCTTAAGATTGCATTGATGAAGTGATTATTTGAAACTTGAACCCGCTAGTCGTTTCAAGAATGCAATAATGAATTGATTATTCGAATATTGAACTCGCTCGCTCGATCCAAGAATACGGCTAAATTCGCTAACGGCTTCCGTTTTCGAAAAATCAATTCACTGTTGCGACTAGTAGGTTTCAAACCTACTAGTCTTTTCTAGAATGCAATACTGAATCGATTTTTCGGAAACGGAACCCGTTAGCCGTATTCTTGGATCGAACGAGCGAGTTCAATATTCGAATAATCAATTCATTATTGCATTCTTGAAACGACTAGCGGGTTCAAGTTTCAAATAATCAGTTCATTAATGCAATCTTGAGGGGTACGCTTCACTTGGTTTGACTGTAACTATGTGCAACTGGGACCATGTAAATGGGCCCTAAATATCGAAACTTTGTTGATCATAACAATTCGTGTAATTTACGACATTTGACCAAATTTTCGCAATACTGTTTCTCTAATGATAGAAAAGCCAGACATTTGGAAAATCACCGTAAGCAATTGCATAGTAATAAAAACAAACTGCGAATTCACAGCTCTACTGAATTTCATTCATTAGAGGTGAAATGTCCCTTTTGTTCCCTTTATGGTAAAAACACAGACGAATGCAGCAATAAAATTTATTTCATTTTTGGGAATACATAGGTTTTATTTGCGTGATCAGTGTACTGATAAGTTTCAGTTTCCCCAACAATGTAATCTATGCATGGGCAAAGTTCTTATTTAGAAAATTGCGTATCTTTGGCTTTAGTTTCAGTTTTCCCAACAATGTAATCTATGCGTGGGCAAAAGTTATTGTGTAGAAACCGATTGCGCATCTTTGGCCTTCAGTTAGCATGGCTTAGAACGGAAATTTTACCACCAGCAAAAAACCCGAATATATATGATTTTACTTCTTCCTGATCGTAAATCTGCTTTTTCCATTGTCAATTTCATCGGCAGTTTTCAAGACTGTCTGTGATCTTTGCATCATTTTGTTAGTTAGTAAACACCTTATATATTTTGAGAATGATACATTCCACACAAGAGGTTAGAAACATGGTTTTGACCACAAGCGCACAGGGCTGTGCACTAAAGGTTTGCTTTTGAGCACTTGCCCAATCCTCTGCAGGCTTCCTTGCTGGAACACTAAATGAGCTCATAGCAGCTTTGCTGGGCTTGTGGAAGTGTTTGCCACAAAGGTTTCCATTAACCATTCCCCTCCCATCCCCATTCAGCAGGACTTGGAAGCTCTGGAAGTGCTAGGTGTTTTTTGACCCCAAACGGCTATCGTGATACAATGCTCGGAGGATATGTTGCTTTAGAGCTGAAGATGTTGGGCGAATATTATCTAAACTACGGGAACGCATGCGAAATAGTTGCCGTCTTGCCTATTGGACTATTACTACTATTAGACTCCTATTTGTCAAGATAGGAAATTCAAAGGCCTCAGGTTCGTTCATTAGGGCTTTCGCAGCCTGATATGATAGTCTCCCGACCAGGCTAGGTTGGTGAATCTTTGTTGGAGTGTAGAAAACAGGAATTCGTGGCGGGTTGGTGTCACGGATGACCATTTCTCAGTCATGTCATCAACGTGGTCTCCGTGATGACAACAACAACAAAACTTTATTCCTGCCCAGAAATTACATAGAGTTAACATAAATACAAGGAAGAAAAAATTACAAGGGAAAAGAACACAGCCACTTAGAAATAGCTAGGCTAATCGAGCTAAGTGGCTAAGCCAAACAGAAAATTTGCAAATACCCTACATTAACATAGAACTACGGATGAAGAGCACCGATGAATTCTGTGGCTTTTTCAGTGGTTTCTAATGGCATGAGTAATGTAACACGAGAGGGTCAGATTATCTTAAATGAGAAAAAAAAACTGTAAGCCACTTAATTACCAATGGCATTAGAAACAGTCTCAAAAACCACCCTCCCTCACCTATCCTCTTTGCGCTCTGTTACGCATAACTCATCAATGCTCTCCATCACAGAGACCACATTGACGATTTGACTAAGAAATGGATATCCCTGACACCAAACGTGCCACGCATCTCTGTTTTCTACACCCTAGCAAAGACTCACAAACCTAACCGGGTGGGGAGACTTATCATATCAGGCTGCGAAGGCCCTACTGAACGAAGCTCATCATTTGTTGACCACTTACTTCATCCTATTCCTAAAACACAAACATCATACTTCAAAGATACCAGAGATTTTTTAAACTCTGTAAAGAAAATGAAAGTCTCAAATTAAAAGAAATAATCCTATCTCAATGGACAGTCACGTTACTAACCTAACATCCAGCAGGAGGAAGAAATCGCCTTGTATGTAATACATACGACACCTTCTATGAAAACAAACCTCCGATTGCAACTCACTTCCTCAGAGAAATGCCAAGACTTATCTTGAAAGAAAATTTCCATTTGAACGAGAAAAACAGATACTGAAATAACATTCTTGGAGCACTCTATTCTTGAGGTGTGCACACACCTTAAACCGACAGAGACTTTCCACTATAGCTACACGCACATTAACTCCTGCCACCCTCAAGGCGTCAGGAAAGGCTTCATCAAACGTGAAGCCCTGACGCTTTTTAGAACTAACACTTCAAAAGCAAAATTTGAAAAACACATCGCATAATTCAAACAAAGATTATTAATGCCATGCACAGGGGTTATCCAGATAACCTTGTGAACATGACTCTAACTGGAGTCAATTTTTGCGAAAGAACGTCGGCTCTACAAATTAAAATAAACAAAAAAAAATCCCGTTCGTTACAGAATGTCACCCGTCAGTGCCTAATCCCAAACATATTTTAAAGAACAAATGGCATCTTATATACAAAACCAGCCCTTCCTAAGAGAAATCTTTAAAAACCCTTCCTAATTTCATAAAGAAATTGAATGAGATGAGGTATTTGAATTTCCTATCTTGACCAAAAGGAGTCACGTTTGGCCTGTCTACACCTTGAAATATTTTTCGTTTAAGCTTCTCTAATATTTAATGGTATTTACTGAGTTTTGCTAATAATAAAAATAAAGGAAGTATAGTATGAATATAACATTTTCTTGGTTTCTGGATCAAAATAACACATTCCTGAATAGGTGACCGAAAATTTTCCAAACATTTGAAAGGAAACTACTTGAAAAGGTGAACCCCAGAAAATGCTGACGTCAGCATTTTTTGCTAAGAACCGTTAATTACCATTGCATGACTTTTTGGCCATGCCTCTCCATCCGAAATTGTTGACTTCATGAAGGCCAACAACATGCAGAGTTTGATTGTTTTATAATAAAACGCACAATTCCTTCTCTTAACAGCCTGACTATAACGGCGGGTTCATGACTGATACTGATGATTTCGGCAAATTCGTTTTCGCTTGAAGGCCCTACCTCTAGTTTTGCGATCCTTTCGGCCATTTTTTCCACGCTGGATGAAACTTCATGGCTAACAAATTCAAAACAAACATTGAACTTCAACACTTATTTCATATGGCAATTTACTTAAAGCTCTGTAAGCAGACTTTCCAATTCTTCGCTACTTTTCTGCTATAGTTTTCTCTCTAATCGCTCGCATGACTCACTCAGCAGCAGCGAAAAACTTTGAAGGATAACCGAATCAGAATTTGAAAAGGAGAAGGAATCAAGTGGTATGTTCTTTTAACTAATTTTGCGGCAGCAAAAGAGCTCACTGTTTTATAATTAATCCTCCCAAGACCAGGCTGAGCACTGAATATCTAAAGTGGATCGTATAATCGGCCATCCCTGAAATTCTAGCCTGAGACACCAGTTAATCTTGGTGCAGTTTGACTTCAAAATTCGAAATTTTGTAAATGTATGCGCCTTTAGACGCCTTCACCACAAAATATTTTGTCATTTTTGATGGCAAATAGTTTGCTAGTTTTCAAGCCGCAAATGCTTAAACTTGGGGAGGTCTTTGCACGTCAATTTGTGTTAGCAGAAAACATATTCGTTTGTTAACAACACAAAATATTAACAATGACGTCAGCAAATGGTACCCATTTTCTCCTTGCTGCGTTCCTATGACTGGCTGTCCTTGAACTTGCATTTGCAGCATCTGGACCTAAGAAATGTGAAAATCAAAATTGAGTGAATACATTTAAAAATCTTGTTAGAAAAAGGTATAACAAAATAAAAAAGAATCGTAATATTCGTCCTGAGATATTTTGACAATTTGCCAAATAGCCACATTTTCTGCGATTTCGGGAGACGAAGGGGCTCGATTTTTCGGCCATTGACATATTTTGCAGAATTTAAAATGTGCATTACTCTCAAACGCTACTAAAAGATTATTCCAACCTTTCTCAAGAAACTTTAATGAAAACATAAGCATATTCTACTTACGGAAAAAACTTCTTTTTTTGAGAAAAAAGAAATAAGGCTTACGACGGCATCTTTAACGTTAGTTCATTTTAAAGGAAGAGGAAGGAAGTATGCAACCCACATTTAAAAAGCATGCATACCCTGGAAACAGTGGATTGTTGTCTCTTAATTCCTTGTTAGCGAAACGATAGATTAAACAACAGCGAGCAACTATCCGTTACGTCCTGATTCACTGAATCAGAGACGAATACCTGAAAGAGAACTGGACTTCTCTCTCATTTTGCGTTTTCCCACCTCAGGGGATGAGAGATGGAAATCCACCGCTTCCTGGCAAGGCAAAAAGAAAAAGGAAAAGGAAAGGAAAGCAACTTTATTGAAGTGTTTAGTCGTTCTAGCGCTGGAGCACTAATTGGGGACACCGTAAACTGAAATTAACAATTAACAGTAGAGCGCATGTCAAAAACTCGTGAAGCGCGAAAACGCTTCTTCTTCAAACGTATTTCGTTCAGCCTCGTCTCTCTCGCGGCCCTCTTTACACAAGCTCAGTATTTGTAACTTACTTTTTGTCTGAGCTCTGCAAGCTCAGCTGCCCCTGGGTCGAGGTTGATAAGTGCCCGGTTTTTAACGTTTCTGGCACGGTCCGCGTATCGCATAGTGTTGATAGTCTCTTCGACGTCTGTGTTACTCGGACTAACACAGGCAAGTAATAGCGTTTTGCTATTACCGCCGAGAGAATCTGAAAAGTTAAAAAAAGACGAGATTAGGCAAGGTTTGCCTCTTTTAAAAGTACCGGAATAAAGGTCTAGAGTTTAAATGCTGTTTATAGAGATTTCCTCAGCACTCTCCTCGATGTTCTATTACGTATGCGCGACGTGACACCAATGCAACGTGACTTCCACTCTTCCGCCATCGGGCAGGCGTTACTAAAACTGAAACTGGTTATTGCGGGTTTTAAACCAATTATGAGTTTGGTTCTGGACGACATCGAGGAGATCCGTACAGAGGTTTCTTTTCCTCTGCCAAGCAGGGTATGCTCTTTACGAGTTTCCAGTGATCCCAGCGGTCTAATATCCGCGACGAAGCGTATTAGATTTAAGTTTATTATTTTTATTTTTAATTTTCCGCTACTGTTCGTATTTGGTCTCAAATTCGTTGTAACTGCCATGTTTTATCACATTTTTTCCAATCCAGCGTCAACTCTCATTGTACCTGAAGAAGGCTGGCTTGGCCAGCCGAAATATAGTACACCACTAAAATCAAATCTACGTTGTATCTTTACGATTGTAGCTGCAACCCTGGACAAAATTGTTCAGACCATTTTTAACTTCCTAGACCACATGTAAAAAAAATTTGTTGCAGGAAAACTTAACATTACGGCTCCCCCTCTCCATAAAACAATGTTGAGACACGGATGGGTGATTTGAGCATCATCTTGAACAGAATTGTTTTAGGTGGTTTGCGGGGAGGCAGCAACGCTGGCCTCCTTTTCAAGTTATAGTCCAAAAGGTCGGAAAATGAGAAAAGTCTCAACTCTTTTTGTCTGGGATTGTAGACTAGAACCATTGTGCAGTTATTTAGACATAAGGTTTTTTTTTAACGTAGAATAACCACTCAAGAGCTGACAAGCAGGGTAAGATTAAGGACGTTCCCATTGCTACTGCGCATTTTTTCGCGCATGTCACGCACACGTCATGCATCGCAGACAACGAAGGTAAACACGATGCCAAAGGCGCAAAAATTTTCCACAAGAATGGAACGTGAAAGCGTGCGGCACCATGGGATAGCTCTGGACCCAGGTCTTCTCGGAAATGTCACGCAATGACGTGACAGTGTAAATATACCATCATGGCTTTGAGAACTTCGCAGCGATTTTACTCTCTTGAATGCTCGGTGACCCCTATTTTTCTTTCCGGAGATCACTTCCTTTTCTGATTTTGTCCATTTTTACAAAAAAACAAAAAAACAAATCTGTGCGTGAGAAGTTACAAATATTTCGCCTTTTATGCTCTCGTGCGACCGAAGTTTTCTGTCTTAGACAAATATGTATCGTTTTTCAAGGTCTATTTCACCTCAGAAAAAGACATCAGCTGCAAAGGTTAATTTAGTTATATTAGTTAAGTTGAATTGAGTACGTTTACCTCATCTAAATTTCACCAATGTAACTTCTTTTATTGCTGACAGTTGTAAGCTAAGATCGTCTTAAAGTAACGCAATCTTCTAAAAGGGCACCTCATGATCTCGAAAACGAGCCCGGTGACCCCCCTTTTTTTCGCCTTTTTGGCAAAAGTAGATTATTACCTTTTTGCGTGGCAAGTTTTAAAAAAATCTGTAAGTGGGAACATTTTGGGCGCGAACGTCCTTAAGCTCTCATTCACGGGAAATTGGTTGCAAGTTACGGTCTATTCGCACAGAGGTGTTTCCATGCACTGCGGTCCGCTTATTGAAAATCACAAAGCTTATCGGGCTTTTGTCGGGAGTCACGATTCCCTCTGTACCTCAAAGACTCTCAAAACTTCCCAATCATTTTGCGTTCGGTTTTCTCAGTTGGTTGAGCATCGGACTAATGTGCGGGAGGTCCCGGAATCAAAACTCCGGCCGGACCGAAATTTAGGGTGTTTAAATAACTGAAGAGAACGTGAAACCTTTGTAATGACATCTGCAAATGGTTAGACTCTCTAGTCTTCGCAGGTAAGGATGATACACCGTAGGCCACGTCTCACAACCCTACAATGTTCTTAACCTTGTGGGACGTAAAAGAACCTACACACTGTTCGCAAAGAGTAGGGCATGGAGTTCACGGTGTTGTGGTCTGTCCTATGTGGTGTATCATGTTTGGAAGGGTAAATGTTCGAAGATACTAGCTACATGAAGCTGCTCTAAAATCGGAGGGGGATGGAAACATATGATAAGAAACATGATATGAAAACATGTCAAAAGACTAGCAGTTTACAGTTTTGGGCCTGAAACGTTTGCGGTACTTTCGAGAAACGAGACCCTGGCCTGGGTTGCTGGAACCTTGGTAAACGTTAGTTAACGAGTGTTGAATACCGTGAAAACCTAGAAATTTTGATACCGGTAATAAGTTAGCGTTGGCCAAGCAATGAAGCGTGGAGCAGCTATGGCCTGGTCTCAATCCCTTCACACGTTGCTAAAATAAAGCCGCATTGCAAATTCAGCTGTACATCCCATGGTTTCAAATGACACGGCCATTATATTCACTACTTGTACAAATCGCATAATGCACCTCTTTTACCCTCGGAAAATCTGCATAGGCAATGTTTTCGACTTATCTTGGGACATTTTCATGTCCCTATCGAGGATATCCACCCGCGGCCGGATGTAATTGACTGAGAGTCGATTTCGATGAGGGAGGAAAACCGAAGTATCCAGAGATTGACTAAAACTCAGCCCACATGTGATCCGAGGCTAGGGCTACCTGTTCAAGAATATACATGTAGCGAGAGTGATAGCCGCATACTATTTATCCTGCGTTTAATTTTCGGCATTCGGAAATTGCAGATAAACTTTGTTTTTGATTGTCGAGTACCGAGCAGGCGAACGAATGACTAGTTTTCCTGGGGGAAAAGGGCGTTGCCAGGAGCCCATGACTAGGAGTGGCCTTTGTCACGGCATTTTTACAGACCGATCTTACTTTAGACTACCTTTTCCCTCGGGAAAAAAGGCCATTCCGGTTCGTTGACGCAATGACGCCAAGTTAGTTTCTTGTGATTGGTCATCGGGCTCCCACGGCAGTCTCAATCGCGGGAAATTCAATCTAAAAATAAATCGGTCTGTGAAAACACTCTTACGGGAATACATGGAAGTTGTTCTCGCCTACTCACGAGTTCCTGGCGTTGCTTTGTACAAGCCAAAAAATCCGCAAGTTATGGGTCACCCAGAAAATGGTTAGCATTCGCTCCCTCTCCCTTTCTCGAAAACCTCAACTCGAAAATTTCTGTGTCGACGACCTCTTACCTTGGAGAAGCCGTGTCAGCTTGGAATCACGGTAGGGAACATAGGCCTTGGACTTTCTGAGCTCCTCACTCAGAGCGCTTATGACATTGCCCAGAGCAAGAAGCCCTTTGTTGATGTTAACTCCTGGAAAAGGAAAAAAGGAGCTCGGTCAAACCGTGAGATGGGTGTGGTGGTAAGAGGGGTGGAGTTGCAGGAAAGAGAGGTCAGGGACAAATACGTACCCTACTTGCAAAACGCACAGGAACAGAGGTCTTCTTCAAGTACATTTTTCCCTTCTGATGATGATAATGACGATGACGTCTTTACATCGGTTATCAGTCACACAAGCCCCTCAACGAAAGAAAAATTTAGGTGGACGTCAATCAAATGTTTCCATAACGAATTCAACTGCCGCAAAGAGAACAGGACTATTGTTAGCGCTAACAATGTTTCGAGTAACCAGGGCCAGTCCGATAACAAAACAACAACGACAACAAACAAAAACAAAAATAACCACTTTTTTTCTTGAAAGTGCTTCCTTTGTAAGACCGGTAGCCTGTCTACAGGCGGTAGATGTTGTTGTTGCCACGAAACTCGTATGGTAAAGACTTGTTTCCATATCTCAAAGTGCCCTTGGTCTCAAAGTGTCCTCGGTCAGTGTAAAATGCAGTCTGCAGACCAGGTGTAAAATGCAGATTGAGGTTATAATATAACTGTTGAAAAAGCCCAAACCCTTTAGAAATGCTAACAGTTAAGCATAAATATTGCTTTAGGCCTAATAGGCCATTTCCGAGTTGATATGAGCTTCCTTTTCAAAGTAAGTCTAAGTGCGAATTTGTTGTGATGGTCACTGAAGTTAGTTCTACTTCACATATGAATGAAAGCTAATTTTTATAAGAAAAACTTCGCACTTAGATTCGCTTTGAAGAGGAGGCGGACATGAACTCGGAAATGGCCTATTAGGCCTAACGTTAGCATTCAATTTCATTCCCAGGCACCTCACGTCCAAGGGCACTTTGAGATATGGAAACAAGTCTTTACCAACACGTATCGGACGCCATATTGGAAGAGCGTGGGATAGGTCTGGGTTGACAAAACGACGGAGTGGAGTGGAAAGAGCGGAGAGAAAAACTCCAACATATCCTCGACCTCTGAAATGACGATTATCGACAATTCGTAATTTTCCCTGGAATGACTGTTATCGTCACTTTAGATTACTCTGTCCCAGGAAAAAGGAAAAAGTTGCATCCCTGGACAGGATTTGAACCCGGAGCGCCCAATGTGAAAGAAATGTATTTATCCACGTAACAATTAAAGATCAACTGACTGACAATTGCACCGATTATTTATGAAATCTAATTAGTATATATAAAATCATTGCTGAATAGTGTTTAAGTTTAGAACTTGATTTAAACTGAATGCTTAGCTTTCTCTTGAGGTTTGGTAACCAGCATTTTTTCCTTTTTAAACTTGTTTCTTAGCCGGTGATAAGACATGTTTTCAATCTCTTGGAGCGGTCTTAGAACCAGGGGGGGGTGGGGTCCGTCAAGACATGCCTGTACAAAATCTAGTGGCTCTAAGCTTTGATTTAAATGTTAGTTTGCACTTATAATATAGAAAGTTACTTGGACTTATAATATAGAAATTTACTTGGACTGTATATCTAGCTGGATTTGTCAAAAGGTGCCGGAAGAAATTGTGAAACCAAGCCAATTCTGCTGCCGTCACAAAGTTATATATGTGTAAGAAGGAAATTATTACTAGTTACTGGAGTTTCACGCTCAAGGCGATCATCAGACTGATCGTTGTCTACGAGAAGATGTCATATATAAGTGTTCAAATTTAGGAACGGTTGTAGCGACGGTTCCGGTGATTGGTTGTCATGGAAAACTTGTTTTTATGGCGGCATTTCGTTACCAGCTCAGATTTCTTGTTCAACAGAAAGGCGTTTTTTGTGCTCAAGATGCAATGTTTTACAGATAAACACAGGTTGCAGCGAAAAGGGTTGCCTTTGTATGCTTTTGCTTTTTTTATGATGCGCCAGTTGATTGCGTAGTCGATGTTTTTGTCCTTTAAGTCCCAGATGTGCTTGGAAAGTCCAGTGTCATGTGAGTGTTTTTTGTCCTTGAAAGAAAGCTTGTGGTTGTTGTACCGTGTTTTGAATTCGTTTTCCGTCATGCCAATGTAGGATCTTGGGTTACCGGAAGTTGTTGTGACAGTAGCTTTGTAGATAATGTTGCTGGTTAGGCACGCACCGTCAAGAGGGCAAAGGTTTTTGTTCCTACAATTGCATTACTTCTCACTGGAGGTCTCGTTGCACTCATTCAGGATCGTCTGATTGTGGCTTTTGATTATGACTTTGGGAAATGTTTGTAGTGCAGCTGTAGCTGACCTTGAGGTTGTTTCTATTGAATATTTTGTGGAGCTTGTGTGACTTTGGGAAATGTTAGTTTATCAGGCAAAGGAATGATTTAGCGATGTTGGTTCGAACATTCTGGCTGTATGGTGGGTTAAACCATATGATTTTTCTTGACCTGATTCTGGATTTTGCTCTTCCTTGGTTTTGATTTGCAACATAATGGATTCGTTCTTTGTACCCGCTGGAATTCAGGGCATTGTTGTACAACTGCGAGGTTTTATCGAACTCGTCTTGGTCGCAGGACAAACTCGATACTCTAGGATGGATGTTGGAATTTGCCTAATTATAGAAGGAGAGTGATTGGATTTGGCGTCGATGTACAATGGGTTGTTGTCGTTGTCGAATCCATTACTTTATGGTGTATTACATGTAAATCGCCTAAAATGTGCACACGCAGCACAGGCGACCCAAACGCATAATTTGAATGCTCATTCAACGTAACGGTTTGTAGGGTTTATATGGGAAACATGAATTGCAGAAAAAA
>NC_090896.1:45183504-45188504 GCF_036669925.1 Montipora capricornis
CGATAGTTTCTTAAGGGCCGATTTACACGGTACGATTTTTGTCGCACGCGACAGGCTTACGACAGGCCTACGACATGACTTAAGATTGTCATTTTTACAGGGTACGATTTTGTCGCATGCGACAACAGCTTACGACAGGCCCACGACATGATTTACGATTGGCGTGTACTTCAGAAAAATGTCGTAGCATTTTAGAACATGTTTTAAGGGCCCACAGACGGATTTTTCACGCGTTGCTAAGGAAGTGAAATGTTACTTCCGGTAACTGACGTCATCATATCATGACCTGACAAGAAAACCCACTCGCAAGCAAAAGTCACCGCACAAACTGTTGTTTCCATCGAAGGTTTTTCCTCGCCCTTCCTCGAGCTCGTTCTCAGATCAACTGCGCATGCGTAAATGAAGTGACTTCCGGTTTGCGAAAAAAGCTAAATTTCTGGCTGTTTAAAATTGAATTATTTTTTTTTTTACATGGCACGTTTCACCACCAAATACAGAATATAGCCAAGCATAGATTTTTTAAATCATCTTTTTTGAAAAAGTTATGGGTATTTCAGTATGGTTTATGTATTTAAAAAGAACATTTTTCAAAATAAAAACAAAACCATGCCTGGCTGGATGCAAAAACGAATACAAATTATCAAACCATCGATTAAATACCCAAACTGTGTAGCATGGAGACAAATTTAGAGTTTTCTTTTATTGGTCACGTGACCATGGGCGTGGAATGATGACGTCATATTTCGGGTCATTGGCTTACAAATGTTGGAAACTGACCAAAATAATGCCAAATTCTCTCAAATTACTTAACCATTACATCCTTAGCAACGCACCCCAAAAAATACGTCAGTGGGCCCTTAAAACGCTGCGACAATCTTAAGTCATGTCGTAGGCCTGTCGTAAGCTTGTTGCGTGCGACAAAAATCGTACCGTGTAAATCGACTCTAAGAAAGTCGCGATGCATGCTCGAGCGTAAACAAACTAGATTTATATGTGCGCAGATCCTTGAAAATTTGTGGAACTAACATGCTTTGAACGTGACCTAAACTTCAGAATACCCGTCCACTTATTAGCATTTGAATAGGGTGTATTGTTATGCAAGTCTCGCTCTTAAAGAGCAGAAGGCAATATTGAACGTGAGATACGGGCACCGGAAGCCACTGATGTTGTAACGAATTGCAGTCGATCCGCCCCAGAGCCGATCCGCCCAGAATGATAGACCGTTAAGATTTTTTTCATTAATTGACTCAACTGATCATTATTTGTATTTTCAAATCAAGAGCGTGAGTTCATAAATTTTCACTGAATTTCATGTAATTGGTTTGCTGACTGACTGACTCCATTCCATTGTAGTGCTGAAAACATAAACCCGGCAGGGTCGGCATCTCCACTCTAACTCTACCTCTCTCCGAACGGCGGCATGATACGTCTGTCGGTCAATGCTGGTGCAGCATGTGCAATGGTTCCAAAGGCCGCATCCATTGCACTGCAACGTTTCTTGACCCTTGGTGACTGGAGTAGCGCGTTCGATCCAGTTATCCTTGATAGTTTTTGGAAATTTTCAGTTTTTGGTTTTGATCGGTTATCGAAGTCACGTTTTCGATGAGTGAGTGGCAAATGGGTTGGGATGGCTTTAATAAACAAAGGTGGATCGAAATAACGAGTACTACTTATGAGGAAACAGTGTTCGAAAAACATATGCAGCAACTTGAAAATGGGTGTGACAAATGAACAGTATGGAGCCAGAATTGTTATGCATGACATATTTTAATACATCAGTGTATTCTATTTACATATGTACCAACACTAAAATGCTTGATACAATGGTATAGATGTGAGAATAAAGTGAGAGTATGGTTAACTAAAATTGTGGGCCTTGACATTCACGCACTTTTCTTGAGAGAATGTCAAACGATGTCCAGGAGAACCCTGGGCCTAGAGTGTTTGATCCAGCAAAAACAGTTAGTGCAGATATTAGCCAAGGGGTGATGTGAACAAGCTTCAATTTCAATCAATTTTAAGGAATTAGTTGATCCTACTCATACAGATTGTGCAGACTTTAATCAAGGTAATGAATCTGTGTTTGGATGTGTTACTGACTTATATACAGTCAGTGAAATTGACCTTTTCACAATAGCTAGGCCATCTGGAGTCCTGATGCATTGTGGTCTATCCAGGCTAACAAGCCCATGGATTGTGCGAAATGCGAAATCCAAGATGTTGTTGCTATTGCTGAAAAGGTCAATTGGTGATTTTTGAAACAACATAATGAAGAAACAAAATCAAATCAAAAATCATAGAGAGAAGTATTAGAACGTTTTTCATCCTTTTTCCAATGACTATTATATCTCAGACCGACCACATGCATTTTAAGAATTGTAGTGAACTTTTTCTCTGCACATCCACTATCGCTCTCAAATTTTGCGATTTTCATAGCCCAGTTTCGATAAACAACGTATTTCGTCATGAGAGAGTGATACCAAATTTTATTCACCAAAGCGAGGCTCTGGGAATAAGGCTCGGGCTTTAATGATTCAAACAAACAGAGCAAAGATTGACTCAAGCCATGTGCTTCGTCAATCGCCAAAGATTTCAGTGAGATTTTTTTTGTCCTCTGTACTTTTTGATAGGCGATTGCTATGGTAAAGTATTGTGCTGTGCCTGTTTGCCGAAATGGCACTCATAATAGATCAGATCTCATGTTCTTTGCTTTTCCTGAAGACCACTGCCAGCAAAGAAAGTGGGTGGTCTTCTGTTAATAAGCTGACAAAAAATTCGAAAACCTTGTTGATCCAAGGATCTTTTCTTTGCACTTTGAAGAAATGGATGTGAAAGTTTCTATTTCAGGTCGTAAATTTGTTACTGCTTGCCTGACTATTTTTGACCTTGTGAGCTCGAAGAAAACAACCAGTGCCCAAGTGAAACGTCATGAAAAGCGACAGATGGAGTGTTGTGAACATGAGTCTTCCGCAAAGAAGCATTGTCCTAAAAAGCTTTATTTTAAGAATGCCACGGATAATCGTCAGAGAGACTTTGTTGACATGAATAAAATTCACCACATCACTCGTATTTATGCTGCCAGGAGTGTCAAATGGACTTGACAGCTGACGAAAATGAATACCTGATATTGGAAGTCGAAGAGTGTAGGAAGAAAATCACAATACTTGAGGAAAAAGTTTGAAGAGAAAAAGAGACTCAAAAGAGCTGAGCTCAACACTGAGCCGGGATGTGCTTAGGGATGATAAATCTGTGAAATTTTACACCGGCTTACCAAACCTTGCGTGCTTCAATTGTACCTTGAATCTATTTCAACCATACACAGAAAAGATTAAAATAATACTGGGAGAAGAAAAAAGAAGCCAAATTTTACTATCAGAGTGGTGTGTCAAAATGAAAGCCTGGCAGACTGAGGCAACTTTCACTAAAGGAAGAGTATATATCTTTTGGTATTATGTAGGTTGCATTTGGGTCCTTTAATGCTGAAGTTAAAATTTTAAGACGTATTAGTTTCCTGTGAAGCTTGAGCTCTAGAGTTGATTTATTTCCTAACTGTTCTGCCAAGTGTGCTTTACTATGAAGGTGTTCTTGTTGGGGGCTCTGGTTCTCACTTTAAGGACCTTGAATACAGTACTTGAGCAGCTCAAGTAATTCGCAAAGTACCAAGAAAGTGGGGCAAGAAATTTAAAAGACCAAGATGTTCTCTCAAGTGCAAAGTGGCCATCACTCCATTATTTTTATACCTTTCGTCTCTGAACTACTACACAGTGCCTTCTACCATCTAGATTTAAAGGAAATAAATTTGTTAGTTGTTGGGCTCCTGCCCAATGTAATTTATTGTTTGAATGTTTTTGTAAACAGGCCTACATGTAGATCTGAAATTTAACGTAGTACCTATATTCCTTTAAGGCTGCAATTACTTGGAATAATCTTTCAGACAACGTAACACAAGATCTATTCAAAACCCATCCCCTTTTAAAAATAACCTTAAGAAGCTTAAAGTTATATTTATTTTATTATTGATCTTTTAATCTACTTCTCTCTTGTAATATATTTTTTATTGGTGTAGTTGTAAGTATTAGATTTAAGTAGAAATTATGGTTGATATTTTTAATCAAATTTTCTTGTAATATGCATGTACATGCTTTTGTATTAGCTGTAAGTATTAGTTAAGTATTAGTTTTAAGTTACCTTTAAATTATTTTCATAGCAAGTGTAGGTCCACGTCGGCTATATAGTTGCCCTTTTTACCTGACCTACGTGACTAAATAATGATGATGATAAACATGTGTTGATCGCTTCCAGAACATTGCTCTCAGGTTTGCAGGTTGTAATTATTAACTTCACTTTTAATCAATCTTTGTTACTACAACTAAACAATGTAACTTAAATGAGGAAAAGCACTAGCTTCTTTTGTTATGAAAATGCATGGCCTCTAGTAAAGGACACAAGGTGAAGTAAGAGCAAGTTTATTTTATATATTTTGCTCGCTGTAAACTGCTAGGATTAGCGAAGCTTTTTCTGCAATTCATGTTTCCCATATAAACCCTACAAACCGTTACCCTGACTGAGCATTCAAATTATGTGTTTGGGTCACCTATAGACGCAGATACAGATATTATGCCATTTGCACCAGGGTTCCTTACCTTCTTTGAAGCGTTACCCTTGAGCACACGTTCTTTCAGATCCTGCCAAATCCACCAAGTGAAATTTCGATTTTCTAATTTCACTTCTAAGTAGAAAAACAAAGTTTCAGTTTAACTAATGGCTATGTATCATCTCAGAAGGGAACTGATCATTAATAAATATGAAAATTACATTTTTATTGCCATTAACTTTTTATATCCTTAAGGGTTTGACGAAAATCGCTATGATGACAAATAGATTTTTTTACATTTACTAAACCAAATTTAAATCTAATTTCCTCTTGTTTGCAGTACAAGACTCACAGTAAAAGGGGGCCAGTTCTATATGCCTTTTTTGTGGTAGGTAGGTATGGTGCC
>NC_090896.1:45193504-45206004 GCF_036669925.1 Montipora capricornis
TTTTTCGATCAACGCACTGTCAAAAGAACCAAGCTCGGAAACGCTGCTCCGCCTTGCCGAACTAGTTTTAACGCTTAACTGTTTTTATGATGACTGGGAGTACTTTTGCTAATCTATTCGCTGTTACTTTTGTAGCAATATTATAGGCCACATTTAGCAAAGTAAATGGACGTAAGTGAAGGACATCGGTGGGTTTGTTTTTCTTTGGTAGAAGAGTGATGATGCCTCTTTTCTGAAAAATCGACAGTTCTCCTTTGTCAAAGGCGCTGTTGATACTTTGTACGACATCATCACATCATAAAATTCAGAAGTAAGGCCGTCTGACCCCGGAGATTACCTATTCCTATTTCATTTAAAGCTTTTTTGCACTCTTCCTTAGTTATTTTACCTTCACAAATGTTCGCGTACTCATCACTTAAAGGTTTCAAAGAAAATATTGGTCTCTGCTGTTGCTTGATTCATATGAAGCTCTGAAAAAATTCTCTTCCTTTTTAATGATCTCCTGATCTTCGGTTTCCGTTTTATTTTTTAATTTCAATCTGATTATGTTTTTCTTCTCAGCTTTTTTTTTTCTAAGCTTAGAAAATAAGTGGTGTTTTTATCACCGTATTCCACTCATCTTGCCTTGCTTCTCAAGATAGCACCCTTTACTTTTTAGTCTTTTATTCGTTTGAGACGCATTTGTGTGCTTGGTATCTTTGTCCTTAAAAGTGGATTATTTTTACATTGCGCAGACTGGGCCAAAAGCTCATTCAACTGCTCCTGCAACTTTCTTTCCCCATTCCTCTTATTTTTAGATTTCCCTTTGGCGTAAGCGATTGTGAAGCCTCGCACTTCCATTTTCCTTAGGTCTCGTCTAAGGCTTTTGTCGTCTTAATACAAGTATTTATTTCTACAGCTTTCAATGTTTCCTTAGAATTCATTAATGTCATCTTCATCCTCTAATAACGATGAATGAAATTTTCAAAATCCCGGCCCAGCCTTTTTTTTGAGAGCGTCTGATTGAATAAATAGCTTGACTGCACGGTGATCAGAGCCTGTTGCGTGGACAATACTACACTATTTGGCAACGTTAGCAAGGCTTTGAGATGCTTAAAAGTAATCCATCCTGCATTGGACTTTATATGCTTTGTCTTTCCAGGTAAATTGTTTCTTTTTGGGGTTCATTTCCCGCCAAACGTCTCGCAAAGAGTATATAACGGACAGTTGGGAAATTTTATCACTAACACGCTTTTTGTTTTCTACAGGTTTCCCTGTAAAGTTTTCGTCCGCGTAATTTGAGAGCTTGTTCATAACCTTTTCGAAAAATTGGACCTATAGGGAAATATCGTTTGGAGCGTAAAGGTTCATTAGCAGTAAGTTTGCGCCATTCATTAATCTTCTATTGTTTTCTTTCTCGAATTTTATCACCTCGATGTTATATTTTGGGTTCGATAAAATCTTTCCACCCCATTCTGCTTTCCCACAGAGCTTTTGTTTTTTCATCACTTTAGGTTTCTTGCAGAAAATAGAAATGTTCTTTTTGATTATGTAGCCATCTGAAAATTGACCGCCTTCTAGTGGACCCGTTTAAACCTCTAACATTTAGGGTGATAATTTTGATTTGAAATGTGTTTAAATCATTCATAGTAAAAACTAGTTTCAAGTTCCCACTTGAAGTCTATATTATTCTTTTTATCATTATTTGAAGAGGTGTGAGAAAACTAGATCTTTTCACGAAAATGTTGGGCATGATACATTTGTCTCTTAAAATATGCTAACTTCATGTCAAATATGTAGGGTTGTAGCACTGTTTGAAAAAAATTAAAATGATCAACAACATGAACAAGAATTGACTTGAAACGATGCATAACAAATATTGGTGTATACCAAAACAGCGGATTGCGTTGACCGCGTGCGCTGATTGGCTACTCAAACTCCGGATAGCCATTGCTATTCTACCTCCGAGCAAATGCGCGGAATTTGCGCCCGAAAATATTGTAATCTTTGCAGAAATAAATGAATTCAAGTCATCTTTTTGTGCCATATTATCTCACTGTTTTAGTATAAACTAAAACAACTATTCATCTCAGTGTCGGTCGCTAGCGGTGTAATATCCACCACTAGCCAAGCCCACTTCGGTGAATAGTTCTTAACTCAGTAACAGAGTAACAGAAAAATATTGCGGCTAACTAAACATAGAAGTAAGGTCCATTTTGACCTGATCATGCTAATTCTCTCTCAAAGATACAAGAAGAGAGAGCAGTTTACTGGGACTTTCTTACCTATTTTCCCTTCCCCCCCCCCCCCCCAACAGAAATTAATGTTCGCGTTGCGTTTTTTAGGGCAACCCCAATTGCCTTGTCCGTTTCAAAGGTGCTAACCGCAACCTTCATGTTAGTCAAAAGGTCAGAGGTGAGATGTCATTCACGCCAATGATCATACAGTAACGTATGACTTCCTTAATTAAAGCATGTACATGTATGAGATCTAGAAGTTTAAAATAAATGTGAATACAATACCTCTAAAAATGAGGCCTTCAACAAGAACTCTGTTGTATTTTTTCTTTCCTGTATCCAGTGAAATATATTTTCGCTGAGTCGAGGAATCACTCCTTTCGTTTCGTCTGTTTCGTCACACATGGAGAAAGCTGTTCCCATGGAAAACGTCTTACCAGAGCCAGTTTGGCCATAAGCCAGGACTGAGGCGTTGTACCCGTTAAAAAATTCCTCCACTAAGGGAAACACAGTTTTGTACAGGTCCTGTTGTGTGCTGAAGGTGTCGAGTACATGGTCCAAGGTAAACGTTTTCTCTTCGGCAATGACCACTTGCGAAACTCCCGGAATGCACCTGATGCATTAAAAATACCGTGGTTGTAATAAGGCATGATGTAAAACGAAATTGAAGCGTTGACACTGATTAAACAGTTTTTAAAAAGTGAAGCGTTTCGATCACTTCGGTGACCTTCATCAGTCATATTTGCATACGTACATGATGAAGGTCACCGAAGTGATCGAAACGTTTTACTTTTTAAAAACGTTTTAATCAGTGTCAACGCTGCAATTTCGTTTTATACCTGATGCATTCTTTACATCCTTCGGCGACCTCTTTCGGAGCAAGTGGTCTAATTCTGAGGGCCACACGGATAGGAATCGTTTCCGGCATGGTCTTTCTTTGCAAATACATAGAATCAAGTATTCGAAAAATTAACTCTCGTCCGTTGAAATAAACGCCACGTTCAACTTCTGGGTTAACTGGTCAGCTACTCCCACAAGACTCGGACCCAGATTCTTACTTTTAAGATGGTCGAGACAATGGTGGATATATGACAATATAAATGTATATTCTCATGTTATGGAATGTACGCTATTGTAGCTCGGGCGTTTCGGTATTCACACTTAGGTGTGCATAGTCTGGTAGTACGCATGAGTATTTGTAGTCACGTATGTATATAGACATATCTCGCAGCTTCAATGTCACTCGACGGCATCTAAAATTATGGGAGAAACGGGCAGCGATCTCACTCAGCTAGAGTCTGCAAGCTCAAACCAAGGCCTGTCTGGCGAGGAAGCTGTTAATCTGATTTCTCGCGTGCTTGACTCGAAACTAGACAAGAAATGTTCCATCGCGCGCTCTCGAGCAAAAGGAACTCGCAGCAAGCTCGCAAATCAAGAAATTAAAAACTTATCGTTTGCATCGCGTTCTTTTGCTTTTTCTTTACTGTCAATCTGGTGGTGCTTTGGTTATTCCGTCCAGTTTTTCATATTGGTCCAGTGGGACAACTTAGATTGAATCACTATGTTATTGAATTGATATCATAGTCCACTTGGACTTTTCTTTGGTCCACTGAGACTTTAGGTGGCGTTTATTTATTTATTTATTTATTTATTTATTTATTTTATCATTTTTCCCTTGTTGTGGGGTCTTCAGCTTCCACTATGCTACCGTCGGCGGAATTTATTTGTGTACGTGTCGCGATCGCAAGGTCATTTGGGAGGAATTTTGAATTCCGTGTTGCAAGTTGACAAACGGCCATTTTGTGCCTTCGTCTTTGATACGCACATGTAAATTACGTTTTTGTTCAAAATAGACATTGTCATCAGATATTTTAGTAAAGTTCGTTAGGCAAGGTGTGAAAGAAAGGCTCTAACAAAGCAAGAAGTTACATCTCGTGACCTTGGGTATTTAGAAGAAAATAGAATTATGATCAAAGAAAGTCTCACAGAAAGGAACGAGAAGCTCTTCAGTGATTGCCTCAAAGCCAAGAAGGGCAACTAAATTTTTATGGACTCGATCCGAAAAGACATTTATGAGAATAACTGAAGTGAGCACGGTAATTTATGTGAGAGAAACTAGCGATTTACGTGTAGGGATAGAGAAGAAATGCCCAGCGGAACGTGTGTGTGTGTGTGTGTTTTTTTTTTTGTCCTTCTAAAGTAGTATACATGTAAATGAATCGTCATAAATGTAAATCTACTTATGATGCAATGACTTCGAGTCGTTGGCGCGCTTAGAAATCTTCGCATCCCCTTCCAACGTAGATCATTAAAATATGAGAGATGTTGATCTCAATCTACCTTCAGATGTAAATGTTCAATATTACATTGCGCATGATTTCCATTACAGTACTTAAGTCAATGAATGCTTCTCTGATGAATATTTCTCTATCCTGCATTGCAATGTTGGGAGCTTGACAGCTAATTTTGACAGCCTTCAAACTATGTTGTCTAATCTGTGTTTTCCTTTGTCGATACTGGGACTTAATGAGATTAAGCTAAAAGTTAGTCAGGATTTGTTATCCAATACTAATCTTTCAGGGTATTAGTTTACTTCATTGCCAAGTGTTACAAACGCTGGAGGGGTGGGCTTTTTTATAAACAATAATCTGTTATCGGGACTGATCTTAGGAGAACAGCAAGTGATTTTGAAGCATTATGGATAGAAATTGACATTGGATCTCATCACAATATAATTTCAGGTGTTGTTTATGGATCTCCATGTAGTAATATTCAGACCTTTTTAGATAACACAAATGCAACAGAAGATAAAATTCATAGAGAGAATAAATACTGTACAGGAGCGTTGTTTCTGACATCTAACAGTGGTCCATTTATGACTCTTCAAAATGCTTTCATGGAGCTTTTTTTCTCACCTTAACTATAGCTGTTGTTTGCTAACTATTGGCCTTAACATAGTTGCAGTTTTTAAAAATTCACAGCAAAGTTTTAAAATTTTGACATGCATTTGGCCAAAATAAAATAAAAGTATCAGTGAGCCAGTGATGAAATACTTTTCCTATGTCTGCCAGAAGACAACAAAAACGAAGAATCACGAATGTGTGAAGTGCTTTTGTTTGCCTGCTACTGGTTACGGCCCTCATTAAATTCAAAACAAATTTTGATAATTGATTCCAAATTATACACACTTAAGCCCCCACATGTACGCATTGCGGACCTATTTTTGTTTTTATGTTTGGTATTACAAGGCGCACAGGCCCTGTCATCTTTTTCGGATCACTTCAGGAATCCGGAGCTTAGTCGTGTGACCAGCTGTATACCATTGCGTTGTTTGGGAGCAAGAGCTGATTATAGCACCGAACGCTATTCTAGAGCTTTTGAGAAATTTAGACTTTAAGCTGCTTACAGTAGCTACAGAGAAATCAATGCTCTTCCCTCTGACTGTTCATCTGTTGCCACCTATCTGGAGTCTTAAATTTATTTATTTATTTATTTATTTACTCAAATTCAATTACACAGATAATCAAAACAAAAACAAAGAATTAAATATATGTACAAGTATAAAAAGAGGGAAATCTGAGTAATTAGGCCAGTTTATACAGAATTCGAGATTCCTTATTTTAAATAAACTGCCTGTGATAAAATGCTAAATACACAAAAAACTAACATAGACAATACGTGATCAAAAACTATAAGAATTTATCCTTACTTAAGTTAAATTTACTAATATAAAACTTATTCACTTTCTTACTAAACAATGATACTTGATCAATTGTCCTAATAGCTACAGGTAGACCATTCCATAAATTTACAATACGATTAAAAAGTGAGAATTTAAAAACGTCGGTTCTAAAACGACCCTTGGCGAGTATGGCTTCTGAATTTCTCATATCGTACTTATATGGTTTGAAGCTAACATACGAGAGGACGTCAAAATCAATATGCCCCTTAAGACATTTAAAATAGAAACATAAATCTAAAACCTCCCTTCTAAACTGGAGAGGCAAAAGACCCAATTTAGCTAAACGTTCTGGATAAGTTAAATCACATTTTAAGATGAATTTGGTGGCACGCCTTTGAACACGCCAAGGGCCTTAATTTTTTCTTTAGTATAGGGAGACCAAACTTGAGATGCGTACTCCATCTGCGGTCGCACTTTCGATTTATTTAGAACCAACATAGTTTTTTGGTCGCAATCAATGGTGCACGTTCTGTAGATAATACCCAACATCTTATTTGCTTTGCTTATAACTAAGTCAATGTGATCGTTCCATGATAAACTCGAAGAAACATGAACACCAAGATCTTTCTCTATTGAAACGACTGCAACTTGTGACCCGCTCAGATTATATGATGTGTGCATAAAACTTTTTTTCTTTGTCATGACAAGATGCTTACACTTGTTAGCGTTGAATTTCATGAAATGCTCAGACGACCAATCAGTTAAACTTAGTAAGTCTCTTTGTAGTTGAACTGCGTCAGCACCGTTATCAATAACTCGATAACACTTCATATCATCCCCATAGAGTTGGACAGTCGTCTTAGCTTCTGTCACACTTGGAGCGCTGTTTACGTATATTATAAACAACAAGGGTCCCAGGATGGACCCCTGAGGGACACCGGATCAAATAGGTAGTAAAGAAGATGCACAGCCATCTATAACTGTCATATGCAAACGATCTGTCAGATAGCTTCTAAACCAAGATAGCAAGTTCCCTCTTATACCAACGCCATACAGTTCCCTTAGTAAGCAGTTAAATGAAACAGAATCGAATGCTTTACTATAATCCAGAAATACTGCATCAAGTTGTTTCTTCTCATCAAGTGCTTTGGAAAAGGCAAATGTAGATCTGAGAAGACTTGTAACACATGAACGTCCTTTAACAAAGCCGTCTTGTAGATGGTAAAGTTTAGGCTGAAAGAAGGGAAAAACACATGAAAAAACGCACTTTTCAAGGACTTTGGAGAAAATACACAATAATGATATCCCTCTATAGTTTTCAACCATTTCCTTGTCACCAGACTTAAAAATTGGAACCAGATTAGCCACCTTCCACATCTTTGGAAAACAACCACTACGGAGTTGTTTGTTGAACAAGGTGCAAAGAGGAGATGCAATCGAATTTGCACACTCTTTCAACAGCAGTGATGTTACATTATCTGGTCCGCAGGATTTACAGATGTTTAACTGTTCCAAGAATTTCAAAGCAATAGCCGGGGAAATTTCGACGTTATTCAAAACATCTGCACCAACATCAAAGTCACCGCGAAAGCAGTCTTCATGCAAAGGGGCACAGTCATCACTCTTAAAAACTGAATTAAAATAGTTGTTAAATAGCTCGGCTTTATCCTGAGCGTCAGACACATTGGCTCCATTATATCGGACAGAAGATGGAAGTCTTTTGTTCTTATATTTGGATTGATAATAAGCCCAAAATCGCTTGGGATTCTCTGTCAAAGTAGATGACAGTCCTTTAAAATACTGTACAAGTACAAGGAAAGGTTACGTTCATACAAACGTTGGCTGTGTAGCGCTAATATTTTAAACAGAGTTAACTGAATAGAGGGTAATGTGAAGTGCTAGATTTCTATCCCTGAATAGAGGGTCAGAGTTTTTCTCTGTCCTTGTGTGGGCCCATTTCCATCAGTAGGGCTAACGCTCACATGGTTCATATGGGACAGAAATCTAGCACTTCACATTACCCTCTATTCAGTTAACCCTGTTTAAAATATAAGTGCTACACGGCCAACGTTTGTATAAACGTAACCTTTCCTTGTACTTGTACATGTTCATTGCCGTGACTTTAACATCGTCAGTTCCCACGGCCTGCTCCCGTCTGACCTTGTAGCTCAGTCGGTAGAGCGGCGGAGATCTAACCCGAAGGTCGTGGGTTCATTTCCCACCCTGGTCAGGTTCTCTGTCCTTGTGTGGGCCCATTTCCATCCGTAGGGCTAACGCTCACATGGTTCATATGGGATAGAAATCTAGCACTTCACATTACCCTCTATTCAGTTAACTCTCTTTAAAATACTGTTTACGTTTCCATTTCATGAGGGACTTGAGTTCCGCCCGACGCCTTCGGAAAGTTGCCCAGTGATAAACAGAAGAGAATTTTTTAGCTTTCTTTCTGAGTCTCTCCTTCTTTCTCACAGCTTTCAGAACTTCAGCGTCAATCCATGGAGCACTATTGGCCGACCTAACTTTTATTTTAGGAACACAATCATCTACAGCTGCGAGAAAGAGATCCATCCACTTGGCGGTTGAGAGTTCCATGTCTTCTTCCTCATAAACTAAATTCCAAGGTACAGACTTTAAGAGATTTCGTAGCTCAACAAAATCAGTATTTTTATAATTATAAACATAACGCTTAAATGGTTTAATGCGTTTCGGTGGTACAATAATTTCCAAAGTTATTATCATATGGTCTGAGGAAAATTCCCCAGAGAGACTTTCGATACGCCTGACATATTCTGGAACTGAAGTAATTAGCAAATCAAGCGTTTTTGCTCTGTCATTAGCACAACGTGTAGGTACATTTATCAACTGAGAGCAAAAGCAATCATATAGGGAGATAAACTAAGAATAAAGCCAGGATCCGAACCAAGATTCGAGCCAGGATCCGAGCCAGGATCCGAGCCAGGATCCGAGCTAGGATCCGAGCTAGGATCCGAGCCAGGATTCGAGACCTAACCGAGACCTAACCTAACCTAACCGAGACCTACCCTAACCCTAACTAGACCTAACTAGACTAGAAGCTACCTAAATAGACCTAACCTAACCGATTCGAGAGCTAACCTAACCGAGAGATTCGAGGATAAATAGCGGAGAAAGCTCATCTTAGCTCGAATCCTGGCTGGAATCCTGGCTCGGATCCTAGCTCGAATCCTGGCTCGAAGTTTAGGTATCCTCTCATATAGGCATTCAATAAGTATGGAATCAAAATTGGATGATGAAGTGTAGTTCGACCAGTTAACATTGGGAAAATTAAAATCTCCCAAAATAAAAATGTTGTTTGCTCCAGTTCGATGAACACTGTAAAAAATATTCAAAACATTCTGTAAATATCCAGAGTCCATATTGGGTGGTCGGTAGAATACTGCAATAATCATTTTGGAGCCAATTTATATCAGATATTTCACACACAACAACCTCAACTTCATCCATTTCAAGATCACGGTGAAGAACCGATACAAAATCGGACTTTAAACACAGCAAAACACCACCACCACGTTGACCCCGTTGTCTATCAAGACGAAAGATAACATAATTTGAGTGAAGAATTTCAGTATCCATTATTCTCTGATGAAGCCAAGTTTCAGTAATAGCTACAACATCCACGCCTTTCGTCCTAACAAGATCATTAAGTTCACCAAGCTTGTTGCAATTTTTTTTTTTTTTAATAATTTTTTTTAATTCAAATTTTTTGCTTACGCTACCCTAATTACATTTAATTACTAACAGTAATTACAATTACAAAAACTTAAAATTTAAACTTACAAACACTTATTACTAAACTCTAAAAACAAGTTAACATTACATTACATTCACAGTCAGTTTGATCTAATTAAGGTGTGGTTAATGATGTAAACCGAAATAATATGTACAGATATATTTATATCTGTATAAATACAACTTCATATATAACTATGTAAGCAATAAATGAAGGGGTAGTTTCTAAAGAAACTGTGGTGCTGAGTCGGTGGGGAAGTAGTATACAAAAATTTGGTTTTATCAACGGAGTTGATAACGTAAATTGGCCACCGTACAGAGATTCTAAAAGCTTTTAGGGTTAGCTTTTAGAATCTCTGTACGGTGGCCAATTTACATTATCAACTCCGTTGATAAAACCAAATTTTTGTATGTAACCAATACTCAACTATTAAGAAAAGGAAAATTACGATAACATGTTTTGCCATTTCTTGTAATGAATAGATTCTTTTTTATTCTTTTTTGAAATTAAGAATTCTAGTTTTCGAGTTTCAGTTGTTTTGGCCTTCAGTAACGGTAAAGACGGCTTGATATTTTTACAACGGCATAAATAAATGGTGTATTTCCCAAGAATGATTAAATGATTTAGTAAACAATTCCCTGGGTTGTTATCGAAAATACCAAAGAGAATTGTTACTTCATCAAGCTTGTCAATTTTCATATTGTAAGTAATTAAGCAAGAAATGACAGAAAGCCAAAAGATTCTAGTGTAAGCACAACTGACAAGAAGATGCTCAAGAGTTTCCTCGTGATCTCCACAAAAAAGTGCACATGGGAGAAGGAACTAAATTCGTTTTATATATATAGTTTACGTCATAGAAAGTGCGGCGTACGGGGTTTTATGCACGAGTTGTTGGTGTCAAAAACCCGAACGAGCGAGGAACGAGCGAGTGAGGGTTTTTGACACAAACAACGAGCTGTGAATAAAACCCCGTAAGAAGCACTTTCTATGTCGTGAACTTTTTATTACACATAACATGATAATTTTCATTAAAATAGTTTTCTGAACGCGAATTAGAAAACAAAGACTCACTAACAATAAAAGCAAATGCAAATTTGATTTAATTCAAAAACAAGTACCATTTGCACGATTTGCACGAGATGCACGAGATGCACGAGTGATTGGCATGGAAACGCCTTTACGCTATCGTTGATTGGTTATACTTCCACATGTGAAGTAGCTGTACGCCATTCTGATTGGCTGTATAGGCCATTTTCACATGTGAAAATAAAGCGTATAGATTTGTACAAATGAGCTTTATGGAATAAAATTCTCATGTTATGTGTAATAAAAGTTTTTATTAGTGTAGAGAATACGATTTATGATTTTGTATTGAAAAGCTGTCGTTCTGATGTCAACAGTGACTTGACCCGGTAATTGATAAATATTTTTCTGTGATGCCAGAAATATTATATAAGGAGTTAAACTTAGATTGGGCGGTCGGAGGAATCTGGATTCGTTTGACCAAAGTGGAATAGATTAATTTCGAAGTCATTCTAGTTATATCTTGAACATCATCGTCTAAGACAGTTTCGTCAGTTCGGTTGTTAGTATTCTCTCCATCTTTAAATGGCAGTTTCCAGTTGGGCGGAAAGCTTGTGGGGTGGAAAGCTTGTTGCAAATTGATCTTGCATTTAAAGAGAGACAGCGGATAATTGACTTAGGCGATTGTTTATTAGGATACCGAGCTTTCCCAACTGCATGTTGAGGTCCAGGATTAGCTTCTATGTCGCCAGAGAGCAATAAATACTCCAAATTAAATGTAGCACAAGTATCTGAGTAGTAGCTGACCCTAGCCGGATAAAACCTCCTTCTCCACGAGTGTCTTAACCTTTCAAAAACAACATGGCCGCCACGTGGTTCGTAGGAGAGCGTAATTTCTTCTTCATACGCCCAGAAACGTGTTTGAAAGTCACTGACAACATCTTCCGAAGAGACGTAAGATTGGTTGCAAACGGAATAGCCATAATGAAAAGCCACAGGCCTTAGGAAAAAGCAAGTAATAACGAAAATAGCGGAGCACACAACCGCATGACCACCTATGACCACAGTGTGAAACTACTCTAAAAAATTTAGCATGAATTAAGTCGAAATCAAAACGCACGCATTTTTTTAAAATCTTTAAATCGAGTTCTAAGATATAGTGACACGACTTTTTTTGATAAGCTTAGCAAACAGAAGAGCATCTTTTGAGCCAACCTAACCTCAATTAACAATCTGTCCATAAATGCATTGTTTCAAAGTAGCGATATTCGGATAGAATTGATTGTTCCTAAACCGTACGTTTCATAACCTAGGGAGCACTTAACTTACCTCTTGCAAATAATTTAAAAGACTGCGTTTAAACAACACACAGATTACAGCGGGAAAAGACGACAGCAGTTTGGAAAAATTGCGGAAAGTGATTTGTTCACTTGCGGTTTCGAATATATAGTGGAAATCGTTCTATTCTTAGTTCTGTGATATCACCTTGGTTTGAATCCTGCATTATCACAAATAAACGGAAAATGACCTCACGCCCGGTAAAGATAAAAGAAAAACAAAAAGATTTAGATATGAGCCTTACTGCCGGTAGACATGCACATCTAACTAAACAAGCAGACTTAATTATTCTGTTCTTAGATCTTTACGGCAGGGAAAGTATCGAAAACGAAGCACTCAAAAACAAAGAACATAGCAGGAAGCACCCAAAGGGTCGAAAACGAAGTAAGCACCCTAAGTCGAAAGCGAAGCTGAACCCCAACTCAAAAACGATGCCGAACTCCAATTCGAAAACGATGCATTCCAAGTCGAA
>NC_090896.1:45213504-45243504 GCF_036669925.1 Montipora capricornis
GATACTTCCCCTGCCGTAAAGCTCTAAGAACAGAATAATTAAGTCTGCTTGTTTAGTTAGATGTGCTTGTCTACCGGCAGTAAGGCTCATATCTAAATCTTTTTTTTTTTCTTTTATCTTTAACGGGCGAGAGGTCATTTTCCGTTTATTTGTCATAATGCAGGATTCAAACCAAGGTGATATCACAGAACTAAGAATAGAACGATTTCCACTATATATTCGAAACTGCAAGTGAACAAATCACTTTCCGCAATTTTTCCAAACTGCTGTCGTCTTGTCCCGCTGTAATCTGTGTGTTGTTTAAACGCAGTCTTTTAAATTATTTGCAAGAGGTAAGTTAAGTGCTCCCTAGGTTATGAAACGTACGGTTTAGGAACAATCAATTCTATCCAAATATCGCTACTTTGAAACAATGCATTTATGGACAGATTGTTAATCGAGATCAGGTTGGCTCAAAAGATCCTCTTCTGTTTGCTAAGCTTATCAAAAAGGTCGTGTCACTATATCATAGAGCTCGATTTAAAGATTTTTAAAAAATGCGTGCGTTTTGATTTCGACACCATTACAGCTTGTTTTATTTTATTTTTTTAAAATTTAAGCTTAATTCATGCTAAATCTTTTAGATTAGTTTCACACTGTGACAAAAAGGAACGGAAATTTAGTGTATGTTTCTAGTACATTGAGGCAAAGAAGGTTATTTAAGAGGCAAAGATCATTCCAAGAAAATTTTTCACGGTTCCTTTGTTTTATCAGACTGCAGATTTCGTTCTTTGGTCGCGCTCTAATTGCTATGCTGTGTCTTTCTGGGTGACTGAGAAAAAAAGGTCAGTAATTGTAATTTTCAAGTACGTCCTAATGATCTTAAATATTTTAATACTTCAAGAGTATTGAAACTAGCGCTGTGTGTTTGACTATACCGGTTGGCCAACGGCTGTGATTAATAAAAAATATCCTAGGCCTGCGGGCTTTACAAAACAACCATAATGCCTGTTTAAATTGAACAAAGTTTCAGGCGCGCTACAGTTAAAGTGCTTCTATTATCAAAAAATCATTTTCTTTCTTCTTTAGATTTTTACTGTGTTTGCTCAACATTTCACTGGCAAAATTTTGAGCTTTGGTATTCATCCAAAGGCTGTTAACTTTGAGTGTTAGTTTTGGATTTTACGGTCCGCCATTACTCAAGTTCAAACTGACCGATTGGACCTGAGAGGGTTGGACCTTGGGAAAGTGATGTCATTAACTCACCGGCTTAAAATGCAATTCATTAGATATGCAAAGCACTAGGTTAAAACAGGTCAGTACCCGGCTATAGCAACAGCTCTCGGGATTGGCTCAGAAAACAATGAACCAAAAACAAACAACCAATCAACTATGGATCCTAACACTAGAAACAATAGAGCTGAGTTCTAAAGGGATCGAAGAACTGCGTTCTACCGTTTAAAAGTCTGAAAGCCCGAAACTGCCGTGCTGCAGATTAATTAAGCTTCATACACACGCATTGCATTCTAAAATAAAGGAGTCTTTGACGTTATTTTCTCCTCGATCCAGCTCTCTCAAATATTTCAAAGTTATTAAGGGGGACCGTTAAATGGGAAAACTCTAGTTAAAATACACGGGTGTCTTTTTGAAATCAAGGCTTAAATCTTGGGTCAATTAGTATTTAGTTAACATAATTTTGAAATCCAAAATTAGCCCTTTAAGTATATATTTTGCATTAGTGGTGAAGTAAATCATTTTATTTTATAGACATTGATGAAATACCAGGATTTCTCCTTTTACTAAAAAATCATATCTTCACCGCGCGCAGTGAACATATCATTTTTATCTTTCACATGTGAGGATATAGGTGTTGTCATGGTAACCAATATGCTTAGCCAATAAAACGCGAGCTTTCTCTTCATTGTAAGATACTTTTGTGCTTTAATATAATTCTTCCCTACTACATTAACATTTTTATTGCAAAATTTGACATTATCATGATTTGTTTTTCATAACTTTCATATCTTGTTTCATGTTACACAACACGTGTTTTTAGCATTTGGTGACCACTTTTTCATCATTTCGAAGATGACTAAAACAAGTTGTCTTAAATCTAGACATTTCATCAATATCTATATAATAAACAGAACATTACATGGCCGCTTGGGGATACTAATTTTATCTTCTCGTGCTGAAAATATCTCTCACTCGTTCGCTTCGCTCACTCGTGAGAGATACTTGCAGCACTCGAAGATAAAATTCGTATCCCCGCGCGGCCATGTAATATCCTCTATAATCGATATTAGCTAACTCCTGCTTCGGGGTAAACGTTAGTTTTTATATTTATGGCCGACATTTAATTTACTTTTAAGTTCCTTTTTGGCAATTTTGCCGCACCAGTCAAGCGTTATGGCCTAAAGGCAGGAAGTTCCTAACTTGTCATCCCGTTTGATTCAGGGATTTTCCCAAATTGGTTAAGTCTTAGGACGTCCAATAAGCCATCTAATTGATGTTTATTCTTGTCGCAACCGTTAAGCTAGAGTTACACGAAATGTGTGCCTTGCATGTTTAGTCTAATACAATATACGAACGACACAAAATGAAATTATCTGAGACTTTCTTGTTTTTGTTTTTTTACTTTAATATTCGAAAACTCCATCGATAAATGACTATGATTGTCGCTATTCTTTTCTCGTGACAGTTCACTGTCACGCCTTATATATCGACACCATTCATGCATTTGGTAGGAAAAGCTTTATTTCCCCTCTCTTCAACTACCTTAAGTACTTTGTTGCAATGTATTACCATGCACTAAGGGTAAGGGGGGATCTCTTACATTTAAAACAAACTAGAGGATTATGCGTTATTCACAACCAAGGCATCCACAAACACCTCACTATAACTCGAATAGGTTTAGTCTATATCATGCCTGCGTGAACAATGTATTTCGAATATTCAGATATTGAGTTTGTAGAAGCGATTTTAGGTGATTTTTTTTTTAGGGGAAAGGGGGTTTTTGGAATCTCTAATTGTCCTTGATGCCCCTGCCTTTTCCCCGCCAAAACGTCTTCGAACATAAAATATCATGGTGTTACCCCAACGCAATACAATTCCTTTCTACATGTGATAGACTTATGATGTTTCACAGTTTGTAACTGTAAAGCTCCACATCAATTGCTGATAAATAAATTCTCAAACTTGCTCAATGAACGGCTGATCCTTGGCGTTCATTTATAAATTATTGTAAACACCCTGTCAGCTATCAGGGGCACGCAACGTCAATTTTCGGAAAATATCTGTTCGGAAGACGATTTGAGATCTAGAATTTTTGGAACATTTGTTTTAAAATTTCTTGCGTGCCTGCCTGTCCTAGGATTTTCGAACATCTTAAAAAATGGTATAATTGCCCATTTTTAACGGATTTTTACCCTAAAAAGGTGACCTAGAATTTTTGGGAGCCTTTTTTCTGGCTGAAATTTTCGAAAAGGCAAGTTTTGATCCTTATAATTTTCGGATCACCAGACTTTCAGCTAGGAAATTCGGACAGATAAAAATTTTTTAGGGGATAAAAATATGCCTATATGTACCGTTTAAATACTAAAATAAGTTTAACAATGCTATGTTTAAGTGGTTTTGAACTATATTCTCGTTGGGTGTCCCTGAACTATGATCAAATGGTATGAATGCAATTTTTTCCGAAGAAATATTTAAAGCTCTTGTTCTTTCCAAAGCGTTAGTTTTGTGTCAGCACTTTAGCTCATTCGGTTTTCATTAGCAATGCAATGCTGAATTTTGCAACTGCCGAACTCGATAAAAAATATTTGATTCAAAAAATATGACGCAAACTGGGGTTACAAACACGACGGTAAACAAGCGGATAACAGAAATAATTTCTTTTAGTGACTTATCGTTTGGTATGTCTCAACGTACATCTTCAGTAGTAACAGTCAGCTAAAATTTATAACATATATATAACAGTAATTTGAGTAACTTGTGAGGTGCTATTGATAGTAACCTGAAAGGAGGTAATACAACACTTAACAAAGATATACAAGAAACAATGAAACATGTACACTATAAATGCGTATACCCAATACACATGTAAAACGTGTTAACAAATTCACAGCTTTTCGCTGCTGATGTATTCATTTAAAGTGCCCCTGTGATAAAAAAAAAACCACTTCCTTTCTTCCTTCAGATTTTGAAAGTGTGTTTGCTTAACACCTGACTGGCAAAATTTTGAGCTTTGATTTTTATCCAAAGGCCGTTTACTTTGAGTGTAACTTTTGGATTTCACGGTCCGCCATTACTCACGTTCAAAACTGACCGATTAGACCTCAGACGGTTGGATCCAGGCAAAAGTGACGTCAGAGGCTCACTAGCTTAAAATTTCAGCGTGTGAACGCAGCTTATAATATATGCAAAGCGTGAGTTTAAAAGTCTGAAAGCCCAAAACCCCCGTGCTGCATATTAATTCTGCGGCGTACACACGTATTGCATTCTTAAACTAGTGAGCCTTTGACGTCATTTTCTCCTCGATCCAGCTCTCTCAAGAACATAATGTTAGTAATGGCGGACCATTAAATAGGAAAATTACAGTTAAAATAAAGAGGTGTCTTTTTAAAATCAAGGCTTAAAACGTGGGTCACTTATTGTTTTGTTAACATAGTTTTGAAATCCAAAGAAAAATATGAATTGATTTTTTGGTCACTGGGGCACTTTAGGGATGGCTGAAGATCACGAATAAGAAGGATGTTCCTTTATGGTACAATCATCGATCGGACTTCCCAGTGGCTATAAGCAGGGGCACCCAACGAATCTGTTCCTCACATTATCTGTTCCCCAGAGGAATCTTGCTGGCTGGCAAAAATACAGGTGTTTCGATGAGCTGGCTGGGAAATTTTGTTATTGATAGGGGTTTTGCCTGGGAATTACTGACTTTTTCTAGCATTTCAACCCGAGCTGGCTGTAGAAACTCTGAAGACTGAGGACGACTAAAAAAAAAAAAAAAAGAACCCCTTCCCTCTCCCAGAGAGTAGTCACAAGCATACGAAGGCTGGTCAGAGTGATTGCGCTTGCGGAAAAAAACCTGTTTTGTTCCGGTTTTGTCGCTTTTGTTCGGTCGTTTTGGATTGAGGGATTTGAAAGCGCGCGGAATTCCTGGCTGGGAAATAAATTTGATAAGCTGGCTTAGAAACCAACCAATTTTATCTAGCTGGATGGGAAATTTCCTGTGTGTCTTGCTGGGAAAAAGGAACAGATAATGTTTTCCCAGCAACACTGAAAACACCTGAAAATGCCTTAATAACATTTATTTTCATTAACTGGAGTATAATAATACATTTTACAACAAATTGGTCGTTGGGTGCCCCTGAATGAAGAAAACGCTCCTTTAGTAAAAAGTTGATTTTTATTCTGATCAATAATAAGAAATTTGCCTCTGTTCAAAGCGGTATTCTAATGAACGATGCCTGAGGGTGCTTTATTTTCGACTTGGGATGCTTCGTTTTCGAGTTGAGTGCTTCGTTTTCGATCTGTTGGGTGCTTAGTGCTTCGTTCATCGTTTCCGAGTGCTTTGTTTTCAAAACTACCGCGGTCGTAAAGTAAACTGAAAGCATGCTGGCTTCAAGTTGTGTTTACCCATAGTAAGGCTCGTATTTAAATCGTCGGGTATTCTTAAAGAAATTTCATCCCTGACAGGCGTAATTTCATTTTCCGTTTATTCGCGATCATGCAGGAGTCAAAACATTTATTTAATGGCATGATATCACAGAGCTAAGAATAGAAAGATTTCCGCTACATTCAAAACTGCAATTGAACTAATATTCACTTTCAGCGCCTTCGCCAAGTATACATGTATATAAAAGGTGATTCTACCAAACTGCTGTCTTCTCGTCCTGCTCCAATCTCTGCATCATTTTAACGCAATCTTTATTTGCAAAAGTAAGTAAAGAGTGCTCTATAGGTTATAGAACGACTTATTTTATCCGAACAAGAGGATCAGGTGCTCTTCTGCTTGCTAAGCTTATAAAAAAAAGTCGGGTGACTATATCTTGTACGTTTTGCATATCATGGACACCATTACAGCTTGCTTTATTTATTTAGTTATTTTGGAATTTAATTCGTGCTAAACCTTTTTCATTAGTTACACGCTGTGACAAAGGAACGGCATCAATTGTGAATTCTTACAGTTCATAGTGCCAAAGAAAGTAATTTATTTATTCTTGTGTTTCTTTTTTCTTTTTTACCAGATTGATATCCTTCCTTGGTCTCGCCCTTATTGCTTTGCTGTGTTTCTAAGTAACTCAGACATCGCCGAAAGAGGTAAGTAATTTGAAAGTCTTTTTCATCTTAAATACTTCAAATGAACAACATAGTTCGCGGGTATTGAGACTGCACGGTGTGTTTGACTCCAGTTCACCAAAGACACTTCAGGACATAATAAAATTAAGGTTTGACGTTCGTAAGCTTGCGTCCAGCTCCCAGGATGGTAAACGTGTTTTTTACAGCCGCAGCTAACACTCGAAACTTCAATGCTTAAATCAATTGATGCGTGGTTTGGCCTACCAATCAGTGTCTTTGGTTCCCAGCTAGGGTACATTGGTACATTCGAATTCGACGCTGATGGAAAGCGATGGAATCTGTACAAGTCGATTTTATGCTAGTCCAAACGTGACAAAATACCAAGGTTGCCAGTTTCATGTGTCAATTATATATTTATTCATCAAGTTGTCATATATTTATGTCAAACGATAAGAATCCGCAAAATCTGGTACGGTTGAGAAACTATGAAATCCCCGATCATCTGGGATTTTCCCGACATATGAAAATTAACGTTGTACAAGGAGTTTTCTATGTTTATATCAAGTTCCCAGATATTCATGTCAAAACAATTTTCCCTTACTTATGCAACTATGCCTATATCCAACGATTTCTTTTCTCATTTTCGATAAAAAAAAAATTAATGTCAAGTGGCGAGCATTTCAAAAAAGAAGACGGAGGCTGAATATTAGCTGCACCGCAATAAACTACATGGCGGCCACGATTTTCTTGATTCCGAAGCTAAGGAAGAAGAGTTCTTCGTAGACTGATCTCGTCTGTGTTAACAACGCACCGCGTGTCATTTTAGACTTAGTTATTTCCATTGGTATCATTCCCAATAACTGGAAAAGTGTTAAAGTAACTCCAATTTTCATGCATTATTGACACAGCAATTACAGACAGGCCTATCTTTGTAATTCCTGTAATAGCTAACCTTTTGTGAAAAGCCATTTTCAATCACGAGTTGCCGGTGAAAATCCGTCGTGCGGTTGAATCCGTTTTTACGTATGTTAAATTGGTGATCCTCATGATCAGTTTTACCTAGGTTGAATACTCAAAAAGATGAATAAAAGAAACTTTTTTTTTTTTGAAGCCTAAATTAAGCCTAGAGAAAAACAAGGGTCAGGTTAGGATTACTTTTGGTTATTAGAGTGGTTTTCAATTGAGTGTCGAAAGTAATTAGTGAATTACTTTGGTTTATGATTACTTCACTCAGTAATATTGGTTCAAAGTTCTCACGCCATTTTTTCAACCAATCAGAAGTGAAACCAAACCAATCGTGGCTCGCGCGTGCACATTTTCCCGCGCTTTGTGTCGGCTACGTGTAATTACTTCAAGTTTTGATTGGTTTACTGGATTGTCTCCGACCTTTTTGATTGGCCAAAGTAATTACTTTGGTTTTGGTTTTACGACACTCAATTGAAAACTGCTCTATACATTGGTGTCAATTGAATTATTATACAAAGGTAATTAATGAAAAGATTGTGTTAAGTTGGGCGTGTTCGTCGTGGTAGTGTAGTGGTGAAGACGCAGGACTATAGATCTGGAGGGTCTGAGTTCGAGTACCGTTAAGTGCTTAGCTATAGTACACTTCTTTGTTCCCTTGCTACGTTGTAATGTTCAGACTGAATGGCTAAGTGAATGAATACAGATACCGATAAGATGCAGCGTGTTCTCGAGAGTGGAATTACGATAATCATATATTATGTAGATTTAGCCAAGCGTAAAAGCGGGCTCCCGTTTCTAACCCAAGAAAGAAATATAGTGTAAATGGAAATAGTTATGCTGTTCTGCATTAATCGTCATTAGTGTATACAGTTTACAGTAATCAAACACCTCTGAGCTGACAGCTGTAAACAAACAAGCCTTGCAAACAGTAACCGACGATTTTAATCAACAACGTGAACAACTAAAACTACATGCACAGTAATCTCTTTCACAACATTTTCCGTTTGACTGATGATCTTTATACCCTCTCTATTCATGTTCCTTAAACTCAAAAGTGTGGTTGTATTTTTGAAGATATTAGTAAAGAATTAGTATTTTGACTTTTGTTTCATTATAATTATAATTATAATAATAATCATAATCATAATCATAATCATAATCATAATCATAATCATAATCATAATCATAATCATAAACCTTAATGTGACCATCTTAAAAGAAATGTATGATGAAATTACAAATTAGTAAAATGATAATAAGAAATTTTATCATCTAAGACTCTTTCAAATTGGCGCTTAGTTATGTTGTAATGCCCTGGGTAAAAAGCTGTTCTTCTGTCTATTTGTCCCAGAAATGGGGACTAATTTCAGGGGCACCCAACGGGAATATAGTTCAAAACAACTTACACATAGCATTGTCAAACGTATTTTAGTATTTAAACGGCAGATATAAGCATATTTTTATCCCCTAAAAAATTTTTATCTGTTCGGATTTCCTAGCTGAAAGTCTAGTGATCCGAAAATTATAGGGATTAAAACTTACCTTTCCGAAATTTTCAGCCAGAAAAAAAGGCTCCCGAAAATTATAGGTGACCTTTTTAGGGTAAAAATCCGTTAAAAATGGGCAATTATACCATTTTTTAGATGTTCGAAAATCCTAGGACAGGCAAGAAATTTTACAACAAATGTTCCGAAATTCTAGATCTCAAATAGTCTTCCGAACAGATATTTTCCGAAATTTGACGTTGGGTGCCCCAGTAATTTCCGACAATTTGTTTTTAAGTTATAGTCACAATTTCTGGTAACAGCAGCTCTGTTGTGTAGGGGCTGGCTGTTATCACTGCTGATCTTATTCAGTTCTTTAGTATTACCTTCTTTTCTTCTCGACTTGATGGATGGTAAACTGTCTGGTGGGAGACCAATAAGTCTTATACACCTTTTCTGGATACGCTCCACCTCGTCTTTTAAGTATGAAGGGTGGTATTGATGCTGAGGCCAACCTCTTTAGGTAATTGCGCTCTTCTTCACACTCGTAGGTACAATATCCGCTTCGAAGATTTTTTGGTAATGTTCTCAACATGTGCGTTCCATTTAAGGTCATCTTAGATCCAAACTCCTAACAGCTTGAAATGATTAACTCTCTCGATGGTATAGTTGATCTTATTAGGAGCAGTGGGTTTCTGAAGTTTGACGAAAGTTGATCCACATGTCTTTAGTCGTCTTTTAGTTTATTGCCATCTTGTTATCGTCCGCCCATGCACTCACAGAGTCCAGTACACTCTGCGTATCGCTGATGTCATCAGGTTCTACGCAAGAGTAGATGGTACAATCTTAGGCGTACTTACATGTACTTACATTGGTTTCAATGTTGTTTTCAAGATCGTCAATGTAGATGTTAAAAAGGATCGGTGAAATGATAGACCCCTAAACTTGGACACCAAAGAGCAGTAAACGAGCGTTCTTCTCCGAGTCTTACTTGCTGAGTTCTACCTTCTAGGAAGCTCTTTAACCATAACCAAAGATATTTGTTAATGTTCCTTAGTGCAAGCTTCTTCAAGAGAATCTTGTAGTTCACTAAGTCAAACGCTTTCCTGAAGACACGAACGACACGACACGAGGTCGGAACGGCCAATTGGTGGAAGGTAAACAGTTGGGTTGTACAGATCTTCCATGTTCGTCAACATCTGATCCAAGATATTATTGTGTCGGGTAGGGTCCCTCACAGATTTAGTTAAGTTGAAGTGATGACACAGAAAATCACCAGCCAAAATCACTCCTAAAAAAGGCCATTCAGTGAGGGCTGTGTCAAGCCCATGTGTTAGATAGTTCAACATCTCTTGGTTAAAAGTAACCATAGAGTTTCTTTACCAACTGTTTCAAGAGCAAAGAGACAAGAAATAGGGATTTTGCTTTTAATATAAGCTAGTACTCCACCTCCAGGAGTTGGGTGATCACGTCCATGGCAGCTGTATGAGTGACCAATGTTCACGGAGCTGTCAGGAATGTTTGATGATAATTAACCTACATTCTGTAATGAAAATCCCTGAAGGGTTGTTAAAAGAAGCAACTGCGTACAGTTCGTCGATTTTGTTTGAAATATGACATTTATTAGTTAAGAAAATAGATGGAACAAGTTTAGCTCTTTGGACCTGTAACACAAGTATTCAAGTTACGGCTGTTTACGCTGTCACGGTTCGGTAGCTTTAAGGTCCGTGGCTCATTAGCAATGCTAAAGCATGAATTGGTTTCAATTTGGCTTCTCCATTTGAAGAGCGTAAAGTAAAACTTTTTTCGTGCTCGCTTTCCTCTTGTTATCCTAAACATTCCAAGTTCCTTAATTCTTCTATGGATTTCTTCTATGTATTTGGCGCCTTGTATGGACCACAAGCCAGAATAGAACGTAAAGCGTTGCTTGAGTACACAAGTCGAGGCCATACTAAAAGCGAGTTCAGAAACATTCCGGTGTAGTACTCCCGTAGTTATGTTTAAAGCGGAAAAGTGTCCTGCAGCATCCAGAAGCATTTGGATAAAATCCTAGCTGTAGTTCACGGCACTACAAACACATAACAAGCTCTAAATTGAATAAAATTTGCGGTGCTTAAAAATTAATACGCAGCCATGGCAGGCGCGGTTACAAAAACAATAGTTGCGTCTTTTTCAGTTACATTTGAATTTCATTCAGGCAGAACGACCCACTTCGAAGCTGACGCTCGACACATATTAGTGTGGGTCTACCACGGAAAACGTGTTTTTTTTGTATGTGTTTTGGGCGCCTCGAGAAGAAAGCAATTAAGCCAACGCAACATTGATCTTAAGTAATCCAAACAACGCAGCACAGTGTTCTCGATGACGTTGTGCTTTGCACTTTAAAGTACGTGGTTTGCTTTAACCAATGTAAACAGCGCCACGTGCTTTCTATTGTGCATTTCGATGCAGAGGAAAAAAGGGTGAAATCTAATTAACAATTATTCGCTGAAGGCGAAGTGAATATTGGTGAATATTTAGTAGTCGTAGTCAGCGGCGAATATCAAGAAAGTGCAAAACAACGTGCTAAAACAAGATAAAAAGAAACGAGAAGAGCTTAATTGGCTTAGCAGCCGCGCCTCCAAAATGTTATATTCACCGGGTAGGGCGGTAAATATAACACTAAAATCTCATATTCACCGCTGAAAATTATACTAACATAATTTATAACTCGGTGCCCTTACAGGCCCGAGTAATCATTGGGAGACGTCGTCGTTCACGTAATGAACAGCAATGGACAACTCAGTACCGTCGATTTCACGGTTACGAGAGAATAACTTGGTGACACAGAATTCAAGTTAAGCCAAACAGGAGTGAGAGTTAATGAGAGTTGAAACTCTCGCTCTATTTTAGCCAGGAACTCTTATCCACTCTCTGCTACAGTCATCGACTCTGGAGGGCTCTCATCAAATTTGAACCTGCTCAAATTTTTCATGAGATTTGGCGAGAGTTTTGTCTCGCTTCGCCGCACACGAGAGTTTGAGCGAGAGTTTTGCGGTCAGCAGTTACTGTTTTCTTTCCAGCGGGCTCAGATAAAAAAGAAAAGAATAATCTGACGTCACATTCGGGAACCAAGGACAACGCCAAGGCCAAGTGTACCGGCTGGCTTGTCGCCATACTTACGTCAAAAAGGTTTTCCTAGGGTGGTTCCCAGGCTCTCTCTCTTGTTTGCGCGTAGACCCTCGACAAACTCTTGTCAACTCGCGCTTTCATTTGGCCAACTCTCGATCACGCTCATCGACTCACACGAGCTCTCAATAGCTTCAACTCTCACCAACGCTTGCTTTCGTTTGCGCAGGGCTTTATTCTAAAACGTTGTATTATTTTAGAAAGCAGATTGAACATTAAGCGTCTTTACCTTTCTTTCCTTCCAGCTTGCTTTGACATTGGACCATCTCAGCGAACAAGTTTTAATTATCATTTATTTATTGTAGAATGGTAGAAACAAAGTTACAAGCTATAGAGCAGCTTATGCTGGGGCTTGCCATTGCGATTAGTGAAGGAGACAGGGATTTAGAACTAAGGGCTTATTTTCATCTCGGCGATGCTTACGTCAACCTACCTGACTATCAAAAGGCCATACAAAATTACACAGAAGCACTACATATTTTTAGAGAAAAAGGCTGCAGGGCTGAGGAGGGAGCAGTCTCTTGCATTCTGGGAAATGTCTATTTTAAACTGGGTAATTTCAAACAAGCCATTGAGTACTTCGAAAAACGTCTTAGTATTGCAAAAGAAGTAGGGGATAGGGCTGGGGAGGGATCAACCTATGGAAATCTGGGAAATGGCTATCTTAGTCTAGGTAATTTTAAACAAGCCATTGAGTACTTCGAAAAACATCTTAATATTACAAAAGAAGTAGGGGATAGGGCTGGGGAAGGCTCAGCCTATGGAAATCTGGGAACTGGCTATCTTAGTCTAGGTAATTTTAAACAAGCCATTGAGCACTTCGAAAAACTTCTTAGTATTGCTAAAGAAGTAGGGGATAGGACTGGGAAGGGATCAACCTATGGAAATCTAGGAATTGCCTATCGCAGACTAAGTAATTTTGAACAATCCATCGAGTACTACGAAAATTATCTTAGTATTGCAAAAAAAGTAGGGGATAGGGCTGGGGAAGGCTCAGCCCATGGAAATCTGGGAAATGGCTATCTTAGTCTAGGTAATTTTAAAAAAGCCATTGAGTACTTCGAAAAGCATCTTAGTATTGCTAAGGAAGTAGGGGATAGGGCTGGGGAGGGATCAACCTATGGAAATCTAGGAATTGCCTATCACAGACTAAGTAATTTTGAACAAGCCATTGAATACTACGAAAAAGATCTTAGTATTGCTAAAGAAGTAGGGGATAGGGCTGGAGAGGGATCAACCTATGGAAATCTGGGAAATGCCTATCTTAGTCTAGGTAATTTTAAACAAGCCATTGAGTACTTCGAAAAACATCTTAGTATTGCTAAAGAAGTAGGGGATAGGGCTAGGGAAGGCTCAGCCTATGGAAATCTGGGAAATGCCTATCGCAGACTAAGTAATTTTGAACAAGCCATTGTGTACTACAGAAAACATTTGAGTATTGCAAAAGAAGTAGGGGATAGCGCTGGGGAGGGATTAGCCTATGCAAATCTGGGAAATGCCTGTCGCAATCTAGGTAATTTTAAACAAGCCATTGCGTACCACGAAAAACATCTTAGTATTTCAAAAGCAATAGGTAATAGGGCTGGGGAGGGATCAGCCTATGGAAATCTCGGAAATGCATATCTTGGTCTAAGCAGTTTTAAACAAGCCATTGAGTACTACGAAAAACATCTTAGCATTGCTAAAGAAATAGGGGATAGGGCTGGGGAAGGACCAGCCTATGGAAATCTAGGAAATGCTTATCTTAGTGTAGGTAATTTTAGACAAGCCATTAAGTACTGCGAAAACCATCTTAGTATTGCAAAGGACGTAGGGGATAGGGCTGGGGAGGGACCAACCTATGGAAATCTAGGAATTGCTTATCACAGTCTAGGTAATTTTAAACAAGCTATTGAGTACTACGAAAAACATCTTAGTATTGCTAAAGAAGTAGGGGATAGGGCTGGGCAGGGATCAGCCTATGGAAATTTGGGAAATGCCTATCGCAATTTAGGTAATTTTAAACCAGCCATTGAGTACTACGAAAAACAACTTAATATTGCAAAAGAGGTAGGGGATAGGGCTGGGGAGGGGTCAGCCTATGGGAATCAAGGAATTGCCTATTTGAGGTTGGGTAATTTTAAACAAGCCATTGAATACTACGAAAAACAACTTAGTATTGCTAAAGAAGTAGGGGATAGGGCTGGGGAGGGGTCAGCCTATGGAAATCTGGGAAATGCCTATCTTAGTCTAGGTAATTTTAAACAAGCCATTGAATACTTCAAAAAACATCTTAGTACTGCTAAAGAAGTAGGGAATAGGGCTGGGGAGGTATTAGCCTATGGAAATCTGGGAGGTGCCCATTGCAGTCTGGGTAATTTTAAACAAGCCATTGAGTATCATGAACATACTCTTAGTATTTGCAAGGAAACTGGAAAGCGCGTAGAACAAGGAGTCGCGTGGTATTCGCTAGGTTATGATCATGAATTGTCGGGTTCCTTGAGTAAGGCACTCAGTTGTTATCGTTTAAGTGTAAAACAATTTGATGAAACAAGGCATAGTCTGAAGTCAAAAGATGAATGGAAAATAGGTTTTCGTAATTCTTATCACCTGGCGTACACTGCTCTGTGGAGGACGCTGTTAAAGAATGGAGAGGTTGACGAGGCTTTGTATGCTGCTGAGAAAGGACGAGCGCAGGCTTTGTTGGATATTTTGATGGAACAATACGACATTGACTATCAATGTTTTTCTGCACTTTCTCCGAAGCAAATTCTTTCAGCTTCATTAGAGCTTTTGCCACAAGCCGTTTTTGTGGCACTTGACGGGAACAAGATCACCTTTTGGGTTCTGAGAAAAGACAGCAAGATCAACTTTCGTCAAAGCGAAATCGCAAATGGAGGTACCGACATGTTGATGGAAACTATTTTAAAAGGGATTGGAGTAGGGGATGGTGTTAGATGCGAGGATCGTTCTTTGGATCCACTGCGTAGCAACTTGTCTTGCAGCAGACAGTCTGTTAGTGAGAAAACAGTTCTATCATCTTCTTCCTCTGTTAACTCTTTACAACCGTTGTATGATGTCTTGCTCGGGCCAATTGCAGACCTGCTCCAAGGAGATGAGTTAATAGTTGTTCCCGATGGACCGTTTTGCTTGGCGCCTTTTTCTGCATTGAGCAAAACTATGAGGATCCGCACCGTTCCATCGCTGACCGCTTTTAATCTGATCGCCGGTGCACCTCAAGACTTCCACAGTAAGACTGGAGCACTGCTTGTAGGTGATCCGTGCTTGAAGGAAGTTATTAACAAGAAAGGTAAGCCAATTTTTAAACAGCTACCATGCGCTAAAGAAGAAGTAGAGATGATTGGAGAACTTATGCAGACCACACCATTGACTGAAAGAAATGCCACGAAAACTGAGGTGCTGAAAAGAATGAAGTCAGTTGCTTTAGTACACATTGCAGCACATGGATGCCCAACAACCGGAGAGATGGCTTTAGCCCCAAATACAGAACGGAAATCCCCAATTCCCAAAGAAGACGATTATATATTGAAAATGCGCGATGTTCAGGCAAGTTCTCTTCGAGCAAGACTAGTTGTGCTGAGCTGTTGCCACAGTGGTCGGGGAGAAGTTAAGTCTGAGGGAGTGGTGGGAATAGCCAGGGCTTTCCTGTGTGCTGGAGCTCGGTCTGTTTTGGCGTCACTGTGGGCAATTGATGACGAGGTAACTTTGCTGTTCATGAGGGGTTTCTACCAGCACCTGGTAGATGGAAAAAGCGCAAGTGCAGCTCTTCAACAGGCAACGAAAACCCTCCGGGAGTCAAAACAGTATTGTGCTATGAAGCACTGGGCGCCATTCGTGCTAGTTGGCGACGATGTCACGCTGGAATTTCCAAAACAATGGTAAGTGAAGTTAGAGTTTAGTTCTGCAAACAAAAATGCTCTCAAATTGGAAACTTACGATAGGAATCAAATAGGCCTAGGATGTCATGATAACGAGATGCTAGCTTCGTAGTGTAAACAATTCAAAGTTTCCTCTAACACGCTTTTGTCACAAATGTAATTTCCACATGCCTCTCTCGCATACACAGAAGCATAAAGGATACAGTTCACATTGGTTGGTATTTCCGTTCTCCCATAGCTCTATGAACATCATCTTTTTCAAGGAATTTGAAGAGAGCATCGTCCTACTGGTAGCCATTCTCATTGGCGCATTGTGTGTGCGCGAAAGAGCCTGCAGTATCTAGAGCTGTTTTTTATGTTTTGTTTTTGTTTTGTCTTTTTTCCTTCCAGAATCGATGTCGAAGATGCAAGAAGACTACCTAGAAGAGCGTGGCGCTGATTTGTTGGGGAACCAACCAATCCGCTGCAAAGTTAGAAAAAATTATCTGGAGAAGATTTATAGCCACCTTCACAACTGGAAAATTTTAAGGTGGCTCTGAATCCACTCCAGAGAATTCTTTATACCTCTGCAAAGAGTTTTCTCTTTGCCTGCTAACCACCACTTTTCAGCTATAAAAAATGGAGGTCACGGAGTTTGTTTCTTAGTTATGAGCATTTGAAGACAAAATATAGGGCTATGTTTTAAAGGCTTTTTCGTTGCTATGGTAAACTATTACATCACATTAATGAGTGCACCTTGTTAAGAAATGATTGGTGTTTCATTTGGTACCACAACATTTGCTGCTATGTGAAACAGTTGGGCTAGATTCAATCCTTCCAAATAGTACAGTTGGTTAAAAGTGTTGGTTTGAGCCTCAAGGGGACGAAAGGCTACAGGCAGCCTATACTATGGCCTTTAATTTAAAACATTTTTGTTTCAAGGGTCAAACTGATGATATTTGGATATCTGGGTCATGTAACGCAACCGAATGTTTAACGTACGTTTAAAACAGAAACCTAATTTAAGGCTCTGTTGCATTTTGCGATTTTTCATGCAACTTCTCTTGAAACGCCATAGGGAGACAAGTTACAAGTTGGGCACTTTACAACTGCAAAAACAAGGTGAGACAAATAGCAGAACCCTTCTCAAGCGAATAACTTTGCAATGTGAGAATTCTTTTCGTAACAAAATTGAGAGACAAGTTGCTCGAAAAATTGCCGAGTGTAACAGCGCCTTTATGGGTCAAGTAAGGAAACCATCTAACTTTGGATAAGACAGCTCATTCTCCATTTGCTTCTCATATAACTTTATTAGAAATCAGAAATATGCTCAGTTTTACAAAATGTACAAAAATGTGTCTTCCAGACGTACATACAAAATAAGTTTGTGAAAGGTACAGATCTGTAGATTAATGACCATTTTCGGAAAAATGTCACAAAACAGCTTGGAAAACGAAATACTTGGGAAAACGATATTAAAATAAGAGGCATTAAGCACCCTGGACACGAAACAGTGATAAAGTCGGGGATTAGAGGTAATAACTATGCATATCTACAGTTTGTAGGTATGGACACCGATTTCAAAAGGGTTTCCTTTCAAAGGTGCTTCCTTTTCGATAGCTTCGGTGTCGATACTATCCAAAAAAAGACGACATAACTCTGGTTTCAAAAGGTTTGCATGTGTTTCTCAATTACTCCGTCCATGAAAACAGTGATTTCTTTCCGTCCTGGTGTAAACAGATTATCAAACAGTATTAAGGTGAGCCCCAAACAAAGTCTGGAAAAGTTAAGTAGTCAAAATGATGTATGCTACAACAATAAAGGATTTGTTTGGGATGCCAATATGGCCGTCATTTCATTTTTTGCTTTTCTTTTTTCGTGTTTGGGGGGATAACCCTTTAAAAGTACTTGTTATAGATTGCAAAAGTACGTTCTTTCTTCAACTAACCCTTTAAGTGGCCCCGGAATTAGAGAACTTACGAACGTGTACCCCTACTTTACATTTCAAGCAGTAATGTGCACATTTGTCTGATATATTATTGACTGAATTCTTTTTATCATGACAGCAATATGTTTTACTTGTCATGCTTTAAGCAAAAGGTATTTCAGATCGTGATAAATGCATACCTCTGCCAAACGAGCGCTTCGCACTCGTGCTTTTCATTTGTAGCGTATCACACAAATCACAGTCCCAAGAATAATAAAGACAGTGATACCCGCCATCGCCACGAACGCTCCCAATCCAGCTGAGAGCGTTGTCGGCTTGGAGCTGTCCAAGATGAAGTTGTGGTCTGGAATGTGGAAAATAAGGAAAAACTCAATTACACGTCACAGTTTCCTGTGCTATAAAGCTCTGCCGGGTAACAGTGAAAGTCCCACATTGAACCGTTTACGCCCCTCGCTCCAGCAATCAGTGCTTCGTTCAACGGGTATTTAAAGCCATAGCTATACAGGTCAAATAAAAAAGTCGAAAGCCACCCCTAAAATCGGCAGTGATCGGAGGTGCTACTCGTGTGACCTGTGGCTCCAAAAGCCGTTCACTAACGGAGCATGATAAGCCAAAAAGACTCGTTAACTTCACCAAAACCTACCAACGCAAGTTTTGTTGTCTGTTTGCAAGAAGAAGCCTTTTAAGCAGAAACAGTTGTAACTTCCTTCGGTGTTGTTACAAAGTTGAGAACAGCCATGACCAGGCTCTGTGCACTCGTCAATATCTGCGTCCAAAAAGAGAAGACCAATAATTAATTAGTGGGTGACAAAAGCCAGTCAATCAGTCAGCCAGTGGTTAAGCCTGTCGTTTAACCAGACAGTCATTTATCCAAAAGGTCTAGATAGCAGCAACAATATAGATAGTCTTATAAACATAACAACTTTCTTTATTTTCCAGACACACACCTACAACTACAGCTTGGCCAAATACTTAAGTAATCTACTCCAACCTCATATTCCATCCACATTCATTGCTTCAGATTCCTTCACTTTTGTGAAGGAAATCAATGAGCTATCTTTGCATGGGATGTTCATGGTGTCCTGCGATGTTGAAAGCCTCTTCACCAACATCCCTCTAGATGATTGTATTAACCTTGCCGTCAAGTATATAACTGAGGGTAACCCAGGTTTGAAACTTAGTAAACAACAGCTTAAAAGGTTGTTTGAGTTTGCTACCAAGGAAACTCACTTCCTGTTCAAGGGTAACTTCTATGACCAGGTGGATGGTGTAGCCATGGGGTCCCCCCTTGCCCCTGTTCTCGCCAATCTCTTTATGGGTCACCATGAGAATATATGGTTGGATCAATACGGGGATTCAGAGGTCTTATTCTATCGTCGCTACGTAGACGATACATTTTGCCTTTTCCGCTCTGAACGGGATGCAACCCTTTTCTTCAATTACATCAACAATCAACACCCCAATATACGCTTTACAATGGAACGGGAAGCTGACCATGTTCTACCTTTCTTAGATGTTCTAATCAATAACACTGACCCGCACCAAAGTGTAACCACCGTTTACCGGAAAAAAACTTTCACAGGTTTGCTCACCAGTTATCTGAGTTTTTGCCCCTTTACCTACAAACTGGGGTTAATCAAAACCTTGATTGATAGAACTTTTAAGATAAACAACACTTGGATGGGGTTCCATACTGATCTTCAAAAATTGTCTGTCATTCTGCGGAGGAATCTCTTCCCTGAAAACCTTATCAACAAATATATTTCTAAATATATTCAGACAGCAGTCAAGGGAGGGAAAACACAGTCTCATTCAGGAATCGAGCCCCAGGAAACACCTAAGTTTTTCTTTAAAATCCCTTACGTTGGGCACTTCTCAGTCACGGCACAGAGGTGTATACGCAAACTTGCTAATCGGTTATGTAAACCTATTGATATAAGGTTAGTCTTCACTACTTTCAAAGTCAGGAGTCTTTTTAATGTGAAAGATGCTGTCCCTGTAGGGCTTCGCACGCGTGTGGTGTATAAATTTTCGTCTGCAAGTTGTAATGCTTGTTATGTTGGTGAAACCAGCCGACACTTCTCCACACGAGTGCGCGAGCACTTACTTTCAGACAGATCTTCGAACGTTTTTAAACATCTGCAGAGTTCAGAGGTTTGTAAGGCATCCTCTACACAGGATTGCTTCGAGATCCTGGACTCTGCAGCCACTAAGTACCAAGTGAAGCTTAAGGAATCCATGTATATAAAATGGGAGAAGCCCGATCTCAACCAGCAGGTGAAACACATTAACCTGACTCTCTCCCTGTAAGGAACTAAGCGTCACTCATTTAAATTTTTGTTTTGTTCTGTTTTGATTTAATACGCAATATTGACAACACAATGTAACGAAGTTTGTAAGATCGCGCGCGCTTTAAATTCAACGGCGATTTCAAAATATGTAACACTGAAGATGACGGATGTACCGTCGAAACATGTCTGGAAAATAAAGAAAGTTGTTATGTTTATACGACAGTCATTTATCCAGTCACAGGATATCAGCAAGCCAGTCATCCATTAAGTTAATTCAACAAAAGAAAATCTCCTCCCTCAGTGTCACTCAGTCAGTCATTCAGCCAGTTAGGCTGTCAGCCAGTCATTCTGTTAATCAAGTATCCTTCGCTTTACTTAACTCCCACAAAAAGGATACAGTAGTGTACTGTAGCCTAGTACGTTCTGTCTTGAAATATGCATCCCCTGTTTGAGCTGGTTTGCCCAATTACCTAAGTGATCTAATTGAATCTGTTCGAAGGGAAGCTCTGCGCATTATTCTGCCAAACCTAAGTTATGATTAAGCGCTTGTTCGTTATGACCTACAGACACTGTTAGAGCGCCGAGGTCAAGCTTGCGAACGCTTTGTTCAGGCATTATCGGCATCATCGTCTCCCTGCAATGCTCGGCTGCTCCCCGAACGAACAAGCGTCAGCCATGGATACGGTCTCCGCTCGGGTACAGCTAGGTAGTGCGTCAACAACAACAGACTTCTGTGCATTGATAGGTTTATTACTTTCAAGTACGGGTAACCGATATTTTTGTCCTTGTAAGTTTTGCAATCTCGTGCTATTATGCATTTTCTAGTTACTGAACCCCTCTTGTAATTTAGCAAATGCTACCAAAGAGTGAATAAACATATTATTATTATTATTATTGTTATTATTATTATTATTATTATTATTATTATTATTATTATTATTATTATTATTATTATTATCAAAAAGTCACTTCCTATTTTTACTGATTTTGAAAGTGTGTTTGCTTAACACCTCAGTGACTGACAAAATTTTCAAGCTCAGTGAGCTTTGATTTTTATCCAAAGGCTTTTTACTTTGGATTTCACGGTCCGCCGTTACTCACGTTCAAAACTGACCGATTGGACCTAAGAGAGTTGGATCAAGGGAATGAAGCATCATTTACTCACAAGTTTAAAATTTAATCCCGTAAATGCAGCTTATTATATATGCAAAACACGAGTTTAAAAGTCTGAAAGCCCCGAAACTCCCGTGCTGCATATTAATTAGGCCGTCTTTGACGTCATGATTTTCTTCTTGATCCAGCTCTCTCAAGTAATGGCGGACATTAAATGGGAAAATTCCAGTTAAAATAAACCGGTGTCTTTTCAAAAACAAGACTTAAAAACTTGGGTCACTTAGTGTTTAGTTAACACAGTTTTGAAATCCAAGGAAAAAGAAAACTTGACTTGTTTTGGTCAAAGTAGCACTTTAAACATTCTAATTAAATTACCCGTGCAAGTTGTGAGATCCGCCATTAGCCTGTATCCCGATTGACAGCTGCATCCAAAACTGCCTGCAGTGTTGTGGCAAATGTGATCACACATGTGGCTTCCCAAAATGCACTCATCGACATCTAAAAGGAAAGTAAGAAGAAGAACAAAACTAAGTAAATAAAAGACGAATGTTATGTCATGAAATGGTAAGAATTAACAATATTTAGCCATGTGCGAATCGCCGGACACGAGAATGACACAAGATCGTTGTTTTCCCTCCATCCCGTCTCAAGCATCGCGCTCGTTCATGCTCGATTTTGGCATTTTGCGCTGTGTAAAAAAGCCTCTTTAAATGGAATAGCACTTGTTTCTTTATGTCAAACTGACTTTTCCTTTCGCTTCATCTTAAACGACGTAGCATTCGCTTTAACACTCGATCGGATTCCAGGCGGGAATCGAGCCTAGAGTTGCAGAATTACGTCTTGCTAATGTCAACTTCCACTAGGCTAAGGAGACAGGATGGGTTAGGGGGAAGGGGGGGAGAGACAGTTTATTATTTGTAAGTATTGCCACTAAGGAGGTCCTCACAACAACTCAAAATAACTGTTCAAATTATTTTTCTTTGTTTGTGTTCAGACCTCGATACTGTGGATCAGTGGTTAACTCTGTGGTAAATTTTGTTCAATGGCAAGCTTTTCAGTATGCCCTCATTCCATACGAAAGGGTATATTCGATCATGTAATCGTCGAGAGGTGTCCCTCGTCATCATTACTGCTAACCCTTAATACGTTGGCTACTCATTGTGAGTACAGACAAATGATGGGAAATAATTTACCTTCCCGGAATGACATTCACACCTAAAGCTGCCATGCGTGTTGACACACACCTGCTGACAATCATCACTGCGGTTTTTGCACTCATCAAAATCTGACAGAAATGAAAATTTCGAGAGAGAATACCTATTGTTGATTAGAATTAAACTTTTATATTTTCTACAAAAGAGAATAAAGAGACACATCAGGAAACTAGGGAATATGGCCAAGATTTAAGAGAAGTTCGTTATTGTAGAAGCCCATTGAAGCGTAGGTACTACTAATCCAACCTCTGACCCATGAAGCTATTCACCTGTAACTTTGAGGAGCGCTGCGGCTGTGGCAGATCCCACGGGATTTGACGCCACGCAGCGGTACATCCCTTCATCAGTGAAAGTAACGCGACGTATAACGAGGGATCCACTTGGTAGCATCCTGAACCGCTCCTCAGAGGGGATAAGCAGCAACCTCGTTCCCAGGGCTTTTCTCCGCCGAGGAGAAGGCCACCTTCTCCTCGGCGGAGAAACTCTCTGGGAACGAGGTTGGATGGGCGGGTCTCCATTCAGTCCAGATGCCCACGCGATGTGAGGAGCCGGGTGACCACGTGCTTTGCAATAAAATACTCCAGATTCTCCCTGCGTTTTGGTGAGGTCTTTCGGCGCTTGCGTTATTGTAGTAGGGACTGTTTGATTAAAAATGACAAAGAAAGGAAAAGGTATAATCTTCTAACAAGTCTATAGTCAGCTATCTTATCTTATCCCACCCTGGTCAGAGTTTTTCTCTGTCCTTGTGTGGGCCCATTTCCATTAGTAGGGCTAACGCTCACATGGTTTGTACGAGGTAGAAACCTAGCACTTCACATTACACTCTAATCAGTTACGTCTGTCTTAAAAATACACGATTGTTTTTTTCAGGTCCATTTGAGTTTTTTCTAATTAGAAAAAAGTCTTCCCTGGTATGATATTTCTAAAATGAGTTGGAAAGAGTGCTTTGCCTGAACATTTAACTATGACTTTGAGGTAGTCGTAAAATGAAATGAGAAAGGTGGTTAGACTAGAATATAATCGCAACTGAAAAAGTAAAATAAACTTGTGATATTAGTGCATTCAACATTTCCATTTGACCAGGATATGTCTGTTTCAGTCAGACCTCTGTTACACTTACTCTCCAGTCCCGCTATCACAGGGTGATATTTATCTTTTTTGGAGCCCATCTCTGTTATAACTGAGGAAATTGAAAAACGACATTTATGGACTTAAATGGAAGGATAAATTGACAGACGAGGAGTTTTGATGACATTCTTTTTGGATGCTATTGGGGGAAAGAGGAGCAAATTCTGAAATGACACCGAGGCTTCCATACTTTTGACACGTGAGAATAATGTGACAAAAAAACCTAAGCCAAGACCATGACATTAAACGTCTTCTTGCATGTAATGGTCTTATTAGTGGACTAACACTCCTGGTCCTTGTCTGATTGAGGTGAAAGTGCATCCTGATCGTGAGCGAGAAAGTCCTGCATGTCGTGCTCTTGTAGTGGAGCGCATTTCAATTAATGTTCACTAATTATTGATTGATTGATTGATTGATTGATTGATTGATTGAGCAAATAATTTGACGGTATTCAGGAGATTTGATTTCTTTTAGGGTGTTCATTAAAAAGGATGAGTAGGATCATGAATATGACCAACTTCGAAAGAAACTCTCTTGAGCATTTATCTACATTGGGAAAACAAAATTTACAGCGAATAAGATCTATTCGACGTTAAGCAGACAGTGCACGAGTAGGGACAAGCACGACAAAAACTTGCACCAATCAGCTGCCGTTACGGTAACGTAACAAGTTGCAAAAACATTATTAAAGGCAACCTCCACTCTTTTTACAAATGTCACCTAAAATGTTCCAATTGTACTTTTAGAAGATCTGTTACGAACATAAAATGCCTTACCTGGTGAAATAATTTCTGTATCGTATTCCAAAAGATCGGCCTCAACACTTCCCGGTGGCGCCATTTTGAATGTCGCGCGCTGCAAGTTGGGTACTGATGACGTTTCGTGGTCACTGTCCGGTTCGCGGGAACTTTGGGTCAAAATCTGTTTCGTTGTGGAGAGCAAGCCAGAAAAAAATTCCACATCAGCCGGCATAACAGGGCATCGATTACAAAGGCCGAAAGGCGATCGTGAGTGCCCAAATTTGCAAGAAAAGAACTGCTTTCTTCTTCCTCTTCTTCGCTTAATGAGTAGTATTCTTGTTCCAACTGATCCCTGAAGGAAGAATCTGCATCTTATCCATTAAAGTGAATCTCGTCACGAAAATATACACGATATAAACAAAGCAACAAAACTTGAAGCGAGGCAACCACGAAACGTCATCAGTTCCACATTACGCGACATTTAAGATGGCGGCACCGGGAAGCGTTGAGGCCGATCTTTGGAAGACGATAAAAATATATATATTACTAGGTAATGCATTTTTTTGTTACAGATCTTCTAATAAGTAAACATGGGACATTTTAGGGGACATTTGATAAAACAGGGAAGGTTTTCTTTAATGAGGTTTTAAGGAGCAATACAAAACTTAAATAAGTTTAAATGAATGAAATGTTTAAAGGAATAAATGAGTTTTTTAACGAGGTTAATAACATTATTAAGGAGAAGTCTTAACCCGTTGACTCCTAGGAGTCGGACTTGATAGATTTTATCCTGCTTAACGCCAGACGATTTTACTGGGTTAAATGAGGAAAATAATTGTTCTTTCGTGCGGTACGATTTTTAAAATTCATTTCTTCGCCGTATTTTGTAAAACAACAAAGGCAAATAACCGAATTTGCGATTTGCCGCATATCGTCAAGATTTCCTTACGATAGCTGGAGGTGTGATTTTTATCGACTATATAATCCACTATATAATCCATTCCTGAGAAGGCTTGAAAGTCTACCATTTGCATATGGAATTACAAAGTAAGAAGTTTCGCTTCCGTGTTGGCCCGGCCGGACTTCGAACCTGCCACCTCCGGCATTCAAGTCCATGGCACTTAACCAAGGATTACTAATAGTCATTACTTACCTAAACAATGGTGTTTATCAGATGACAGTTGATACTCTTCGTCGCATGACACTCGTAGCTTCCAAAAGTGTTGACACGAGTTGGAACAGCTGTGTATTTCCAGTAAGCACTCGTTAAGGTCTGAAATAAATAAGGTATAAGCATGCATATTTATTTAATTTTCAGGTTTGAGGGGTAATCCTAATTGATGACCGACACCCAGATATAGCCAGGAGCCATAATCAGGGATTCCATTCCTGATTATGGTTCCTGGTATAGCTCAGTACTTGAAGCCCGCTTTATCAACAGAAGCTAAACGGGCTCTGGACCTTTCGGTTCAAGGATCACTATGACGTCATGACCTTCCTATTAAGATAATTTATCTGGGAATTGAAATCTATATTACGAAATAGGCCATAGTATACAAAAGCCGCCGTACTGCGATGCAAATTGCGCTCTTGGAAATCTAAAACAATGCAATTTGGCCTAGATGTCCCAGTGGGCAGTTTGCGTTTCAGTATGGCCGTTTTGGCACCATGTGATCACCAAGCAGCAAAAGCCCTATTCATCATTTATGTTTCAATAAAACAGTATGGTATCGAAAAACGCCAGATAGCTTGTAGCTAAATAAAAATATCTATCTATATATTTACCATCACAATGTTTCCGGTCTTTGTTAAGCATAAATCCACTCCGGCAATTGCAAATATAGCTGCCATGCTTATTAACACAGTGTTGCTCACATCCATGCGTGCTCTCATTCCATTCGTCGACATCTAAATGGAAATTGGAACCAACCAGTCACTTCCAATGATAGAATATACAACGAAGTCTTGTTGATAAAATACCGCAAACGAACAGAAAATGGTGATGATGACAATGTCTTCATCTTCAATATAAATAAAATTCAATATGGCAAAAATATTAATCTTCAAATCCCTTCCCTCATCAAGTTTTGGTTGGACAGCCCCAAAAGAGAAGCAGCGTTTTGGAGCCTCTGATCGACACCGGGAAGGAAAGGAACATGGGGAAAGGGGGAAAGTGTAGTTTACGTTTGATTGCACGAAAATGGTTGCAGAATTTTTGCTCTAATAATTTAGCAGAACACTGCAATTTCCATTTTAGGGTATTGAACTAATTCAGCATTTACATTAACTCGTTTATTGAAATCCATCCGAAAAGCTATTATAATAACAAGCAGGTCTCTTCTTAACAATGCCTACTTCATTTTTTGGACGGACTCTCTGACACCCTCTAATACCATTAATTCCCTCAACACCCTGTGAAGAAAGCGACTGAATCTGTGTTCAGTGAGTGGCGAAGAAATCCCTTGAAGGCGCGCGGGATAACCCAACGGGGGGGTGAACCCAGGGATGTAGCCACTATGAGGCAAACCGAGGCACTTGCTTCAGTCATTTTTTCGTGAATTTTTAAAATAAAGCGTGATTCCAGTGTCGTCTTTAAAATGAAACTCATCATAAACACTTAAAATATCTACGAAGAGAATTTTTTTCTGGCTACGGCCCTAGAACAGGAGAGGAATGAAACAGCTGGCCATGAAAGCTGCTTAACAACTGAAAAGAAAATCGGTCCCTTTGAAGCAGGAGATAAGAGGTCTTGGAGAGGGCTCTGGGATAATAAATATAAACCTCATAAATTATAAATTAAGCCGGGGTATCACACTTTCACAGTGTCGGCCATTTGATGCGAGGTTGTAACCATGGTGACACATACAGCGGTGACCACCATCCGGGAGATTGACGCAATAATGTTGGCAGCCATATTTTCTAGCTGGGCATTCGTCATTGTACCCTTTATATATCTGACTGATTTTTGAAGAAGGTGGCTGCTTAAATTTTCGGTTGAATGCGGGCGAAGCCCGTATTCAACCTCTTGGCGCGGTCTTTGAACCAGGGGGGGCTGCGTCAACACATGCCTGTGCAAACTCTAGAGTGTCTAAGCTATGATTTAAATGCTAGTTTGCACCTATAAGAGCACGGCAAAGTTAGTTTAGGGGGGGTTGATTATACCCTGAGTTAGAGTTTGTGCCTTGGTTTAAATCAAATAACTTGTCAGTATTTCTGTGACACTACTTGGCAGAAATTGATCGCCTATGACTTAGGAATGACCAAGAAGCTAATTCTCTTATATAGGACTTGATCAAAATGTAAGTCAGGAAGTCAGGAAATGTCTTACCTTGACCTCTCAGGTGCCACAGGGATCCCCATGCAAGGACCAGTAAAATAATAATTAGACACGTGTAAACTCGAGAAGTTGCATTGTCCAGGATGGGGTAAGGTTTGATCCTAGCTGCAATCATAGCTGTCAGTAGAGAGAACTTTGTTGTGCATCTGAAGGTGCTAAGTTACAGCATCAATGGGTAGCTTTTTGTAAATCCAGTCAGAAATTAGCATGGAATGAAAAGGAATTCAATGCTATGGCCAATGGGAGGCTCAGCCTGAATGGAATTTGCTTGAGCAAGATTGTTTAGTCTGCATCTGCTCCATTGTGCTTTGATATCTGACTGATTTTTGAAGAAGGTGGCTGCTTAAATTTTCGGTTGAATGCGGGCGAAGCCCGTATTCAACCTCTTGGCGCGGTCTTTGAACCAGGGGGGGCTCCGTCAACACATGCCTGTGCAAACTCTAGAGTGTCTAAGCTATGATTTAAATGCTAGTTTGCACCTATAAGAGCACGGCAAAGTTAGTTTAGGGGGGGTTGATTATACCCTGAGTTAGAGTTTGTGCCTTGGTTTAAATCAAATAACTTGTCAGTATTTCTGTGACACTACTTGGCAGAAATTGATCGCCTATGACTTAGGAATGACCAAGAAGCTAATTCTCTTATATAGGACTTGATCAAAATGTAAGTCAGGAAGTCAGGAAATGTCTTACCTTGACCTCTCAGGTGCCACAGGGATCCCCATGCAAGGACCAGTAAAATAATAATTAGACACGTGTAAACTCGAGAAGTTGCATTGTCCAGGATGGGGTAAGGTTTGATCCTAGCTGCAATCATAGCTGTCAGTAGAGAGAACTTTGTTGTGCATCTGAAGGTGCTAAGTTACAGCATCAATGGGTAGCTTTTTGTAAATCCAGTCAGAAATTAGCATGGAATGAAAAGGAATTCAATGCTATGGCCAATGGGAGGCTCAGCCTGAATGGAATTTGCTTGAGCAAGATTGTTTAGTCTGCATCTGCTCCATTGTGCTTTGATATCTGACTGATTTTTGAAGAAGGTGGCTGCTTAAATTTTCGGTTGAATGCGGGCGAAGCCCGTATTCAACCTCTTGGCGCGGTCTTTGAACCAGGGGGGGCTCCGTCAACACATGCCTGTGCAAACTCTAGAGTGTCTAAGCTATGATTTAAATGCTAGTTTGCACCTATAAGAGCACGGCAAAGTTAGTTTAGGGGGGGTTGATTATACCCTGAGTTAGAGTTTGTGCCTTGGTTTAAATCAAATAACTTGTCAGTATTTCTGTGACACTACTTGGCAGAAATTGATCGCCTATGACTTAGGAATGACCAAGAAGCTAATTCTCTTATATAGGACTTGATCAAAATTTAAGTCAGGAAGTCAGGAAATGTCTTACCTTGACCTCTCAGGTGCCACAGGGATCCCCATGCAAGGACCAGTAAAATAATAATTAGACACGTGTAAACTCGAGAAGTTGCATTGTCCAGGATGGGGTAAGGTTTGATCCTAGCTGCAATCATAGCTGTCAGTAGAGAGAACTTTGTTGTGCATCTGAAGGTGCTAAGTTACAGCATCAATGGGTAGCTTTTTGTAAATCCAGTCAGAAATTAGCATGGAATGAAAAGGAATTCAATGCTATGGCCAATGGGAGGCTCAGCCTGAATGGCCGATTTTGCTGTGACATGAATACAACTGAGTTCTTGAAAATGGTTACCGTCACTTGCTACTACCTGTCCACACGTTTGACAAAACATGTTCTGCCTGTGAATCAAAATTCAACGTTTTGACACTCAAACGTCAAAGTTTACCCGCCCACTTGGGAACGTTTTGGCGCCATTTACGCAAATGATCGTAGCTGATTTATTTGCCGTTTGGCAAGACATGGCGTTCACATTTAATAAACTAGGTAGGAATTTCAAGCAAGGTGTTCAAAACTGCAAAGGACAAAATGCCCGTAAGTGTTGCTGACTTTGCTTTCTGTGAAGTGTTTGCGGAGTGGCGCCAAAACGTTCCAAAGTGGGCGAGTAAACTTTGAAGTTTGATTGTGAAAACTTTGAATTTTGACTGACCGGCAGAACATGTTTTTTCAAGCGCGTTTACAGGTAGTTGCAAGCGACTGTTCAAAGTGTTTTTAGGGTTTCTCCTTTTTGCTTCTTTTACATTTTTTCCTGTTATATTTGTCGTTATTTTTCTTTTTCTCCACCGTCTTTTTTCATGACTCGTGTTGTGCAGGTTATGCATGTTGAAAAAAGGAACAAATGTATACTTGACAGAAAGGCTTAATTTGTGGAGCCAAGGAAGGGTTTTGTAGGTGTAAGGACTTTAACACATGTTAGCACCATTTAAGCCGCCATTAGCAGTTTTTATTAACCATCAATTAAAATCTTTTAGTCTTCTTCAGGGAGAGTTTGGCTGTTGGAATAGAACTGGCATTGTTCATCGTTGTAGTTCCAGAGCAGCTCCGTGGTCTGGGCAATATCG